>NW_027167942.1:0-87367 GCF_040954835.1 Lepisosteus oculatus | reverse complement strand
AAACGCGTTTATTTCGGGCTGAAAAACACGTTTTGAAAAGTGTGATGTTACTGCCCCATAACTTACATGGGGTTGACCAAACTTGCAGAAACATGTTTATTTCTGCTGAAAAACACGTTTTGACCCTTTCTGCACACTGGGGTTAAGGGCTGAGTGTGTGGGCTCTTCTGAGCCTTGCTGTTACAAGTAGATTCAGTTGCCTGAAAAAACGCGTTTATTTTCGGGCTGAAAAACACGTTTTGAAAAGTGTGATGTTACTGCCCCATAACTTACATGGGGTTGACCAAACTTGCAGAAACATGTTTATTTCTGCTGAAAACACGTTTTGACCCTTTCTGCACAATGGGGTTAAGGGCTGAGTGTGTGGGCTCTTCTGAGCCTTGCTGTTACAAGGAGATTCAGTTGCCTGAAAAAACGCGTTTATTTCGGGCTGAAAAACACGTTTTGAAAAGTGTGATGTTACTGCCCCATAACTTACATGGGGTTGACCAAACTTGCAGAAACATGTTTATTTCTGCTGAAAAACACGTTTTGACACTTTCTGTACACTGGGGTTAAGGGCTGAGTGTGTGGGCTCTTCTGAGCCTTGCTGTTACAAGGAGATTCAGTTGTCTGAAAAAACGCGTTTATTTCGGGCTGAAAAACACGTTTTGAAAAGTGTTCTGTTACTTCCCCATAACTTACATGGGGTTGACCAAACTTGCAGAAACATGTTTATTTCTGCTGAAAAACACGTTTTGACACTTTCTGTACACTGGGGTTAAGGGCTGAGTGTGTGGGCTCTTCTGAGCCTTGCTGTTACAAGTAGATTCAGTTGCCTGAAAAAACGCGTTTATTTCGGGCTGAAAAACACGTTTTGAAAAGTGTGATGTTACTGCCCCATAACTTACATGGGGTTGACCAAACTTGCAGAAACATATTTATTTCTGCTGAAAAACACGTTTTGACACTTTCTGTACACTGGGGTTAAGGGCTGAGTGTGTGGGCTCTTCTGAGCCTTGCTGTTACAAGGAGATTCAGTTGTCTGAAAAAACGCGTTTATTTCGGGCTGAAAAACACGTTTTGAAAAGTGTGATGTTACTGCCCCATAACTTACATGGGGTTGACCAAACTTGCAGAAACATGTTTATTTCTGCTGAAAAACAGGTTTTGACCCTTTCTGCACAATGGGGTTAAGGGCTGAGTGTGTGGGCTCTTCTGAGCCTTGCTGTTACAAGTAGATTCAGTTGCCTGAAAAACGCGTTTATTTCGGGCTGAAAAACACGTTTTGAAAAGTGTGATGTTACTGCCCCATAACTTACATGGGGTTGACCAAACTTGCAGAAACATGTTTATTTCTGCTGAAAACACGTTTTGACACTTTCTGTACACTGGGGTTAAGGGCTGAGTGTGTGGGCTCTTCTGAGCCTTGCTGTTACATGGAGATTCAGTTGTCTGAAAAAACGCGTTTATTTCGGGCTGAAAAACACGTTTTGAAAAGTGTGATGTTACTGCCCCATAACTTACATGGGGTTGACCAAACTTGCAGAAACATGTTTATTTCTGTTGAAAAACACGTTTTGACACTTTCTGTACACTGGGGTTAAGGGCTGAGTGTGTGGGCTCTTCTGAGCCTTGCTGTTACAAGGAGATTCAGTTGTCTGAAAAAACGCGTTTATTTCGGGCTGAAAACACGTTTTGAAAAGTGTTCTGTTACTGCCCCATAACTTACATGGGGTTGACCAAACTTGCAGAACATGTTTATTTCTGCTGAAAAACACGGTTTTGACACTTTCTGTACACTGGGGTTAAGGGCTGAGTGTGTGGGCTCTTCTGAGCCTTGCTGTTACAAGTAGATTCAGTTGCCTGAAAAACGCGTTTATTTCGGGCTGAAAAACACGTTTTGAAAAGTGTGATAATACTGCCCATAACTTACATGGGGTTGACCAAACTTGCAGAAACATGTTTATTTCTGCTGAAAAACACGTTTTGACACTTTCTGTACACTGGGGTTAAGGGCTGAGTGTGTGGGCTCTTCTGAGCCTTGCTGTTACAAGGAGATTCAGTTGTCTGAAAAAACGCGTTTATTTCGGGCTGAAAACACGTTTTGAAAAGTGTGATGTTACTGCCCCATAACTTACATGGGGTTGACCAAACTTGCAGAAACATGTTTATTTCTGCTGAAAACACGTTTTGACCCTTTCTGCACACTGGGGTTAAGGGCTGAGTGTGTGGGCTCTTCTGAGCCTTGCTGTTACAAGTAGATTCAGTTGCCTGAAAAAACGCGTTTATTTCGGGCTGAAAAACACGTTTTGAAAAGTGTGATGTTACTGCCCCATAACTTACATGGGGTTGACCAAACTTGCAGAAACATGTTTATTTCTGCTGAAAAACACGTTTTGACCCTTTCTGCACAATGGGGTTAAGGGCTGAGTGTGTGGGCTCTTCTGAGCCTTGCTGTTACAAGGAGATTCAGTTGCCTGAAAAAACGCGTTTATTTCGGGCTGAAAAACACGTTTTGAAAAGTGTGATGTTACTGCCCCATAACTTACATGGGGTTGACCAAACTTGCAGAAACATGTTTATTTCTGCTGAAAAACACGTTTTGACACTTTCTGTACACTGGGGTTAAGGGCTGAGTGTGTGGGCTCTTCTGAGCCTTGCTGTTACAAGGAGATTCAGTTGCCTGAAAAAACGCGTTTATTTCGGGCTGAAAAACACGTTTTGAAAAGTGTTCTGTTACTGCCCCATAACTTACATGGGGTTGACCAAACTTGCAGAAACATGTTTATTTCTGCTGAAAAACACGTTTTGACACTTTCTGTACACTGGGGTTAAGGGCTGAGTGTGTGGGCTCTTCTGAGCCTTGCTGTTACAAGGAGATTCAGTTGTCTGAAAAAACGCGTTTATTTCGGGCTGAAAAACACGTTTTGAAAAGTGTGATGTTACTGCCTCATAACTTACATGGGGTTGACCAAACTTGCAGAAACATGTTTATTTCTGCTGAAAAACACGTTTTGACCCTTTCTGCACAATGGGGTTAAGGGCTGAGTGTGTGGGCTCTTCTGAGCCTTGCTGTTACAAGTAGATTCAGTTGCCTGAAAAAACGCGTTTATTTCGGGCTGAAAACACGTTTTGAAAAGTGTGATGTTACTGCCCCATAACTTACATGGGGTTGACCAAACTTGCAGAAACATATTTATTTCTGCTGAAAAACACGTTTTGACACTTTCTGTACACTGGGGTTAAGGGCTGAGTGTGTGGGCTCTTCTGAGCCTTGCTGTTACAAGGAGATTCAGTTGTCTGAAAAAACGCGTTTATTTCGGGCTGAAAAACACGTTTTGAAAAGTGTGATGTTACTGCCCCATAACTTACATGGGGTTGACCAAACTTGCAGAAACATGTTTATTTCTGCTGAAAAACAGGTTTTGACCCTTTCTGCACAATGGGGTTAAGGGCTGAGTGTGTGGGCTCTTCTGAGCCTTGCTGTTACAAGTAGATTCAGTTGCCTGAAAAAACGCGTTTATTTCGGGCTGAAAAACACGTTTTGAAAAGTGTGATGTTACTGCCCCATAACTTACATGGGGTTGACCAAACTTGCAGAAACATGTTTATTTCTGCTGAAAAACACGTTTTGACACTTTCTGTACACTGGGGTTAAGGGCTGAGTGTGTGGGCTCTTCTGAGCCTTGCTGTTACATGGAGATTCAGTTGTCTGAAAAAACGCGTTTATTTCGGGCTGAAAAACACGTTTTGAAAAGTGTGATGTTACTGCCCCATAACTTACATGGGGTTGACCAAACTTGCAGAAACATGTTTATTTCTGTTGAAAAACACGTTTTGACACTTTCTGTACACTGGGGTTAAGGGCTGAGTGTGTGGGCTCTTCTGAGCCTTGCTGTTACAAGGAGATTCAGTTGTCTGAAAAAACGCGTTTATTTCGGGCTGAAAAACACGTTTTGAAAAGTGTTCTGTTACTGCCCCATAACTTACATGGGGTTGACCAAACTTGCAGAAACATGTTTATTTCTGCTGAAAAACACGTTTTGACACTTTCTGTACACTGGGGTTAAGGGCTGAGTGTGTGGGCTCTTCTGAGCCTTGCTGTTACAAGTAGATTCAGTTGCCTGAAAAAACGCGTTTATTTCGGGCTGAAAAACACGTTTTGAAAAGTGTGATAATACTGCCCCATAACTTACATGGGGTTGACCAAACTTGCAGAAACATGTTTATTTCTGCTGAAAAACACGTTTTGACACTTTCTGTACACTGGGGTTAAGGGCTGAGTGTGTGGGCTCTTCTGAGCCTTGCTGTTACAAGGAGATTCAGTTGTCTGAAAAAACGCGTTTATTTCGGGCTGAAAAACACGTTTTGAAAAGTGTGATGTTACTGCCCCATAACTTACATGGGGTTGACCAAACTTGCAGAAACATGTTTATTTCTGCTGAAAAACACGTTTTGACCCTTTCTGCACACTGGGGTTAAGGGCTGAGTGTGTGGGCTCTTCTGAGCCTTGCTGTTACAAGTAGATTCAGTTGCCTGAAAAAACGCGTTTATTTCGGGCTGAAAAACACGTTTTGAAAAGTGTGATGTTACTGCCCCATAACTTACATGGGGTTGACCAAACTTGCAGAAACATGTTTATTTCTGCTGAAAAACACGTTTTGACCCTTTCTGCACAATGGGGTTAAGGGCTGAGTGTGTGGGCTCTTCTGAGCCTTGCTGTTACAAGGAGATTCAGTTGCCTGAAAAAAACGCGTTTATTTCGGGCTGAAAAACACGTTTTGAAAAGTGTGATGTTACTGCCCCATAACTTACATGGGGTTGACCAAACTTGCAGAAACATGTTTATTTCTGCTGAAAAACACGTTTTGACACTTTCTGTACACTGGGGTTAAGGGCTGAGTGTGTGGGCTCTTCTGAGCTTGCTGTTACAAGGAGATTCAGTTGCCTGAAAAACGCGTTTATTTCGGGCTGAAAAACACGTTTTGAAAAGTGTTCTGTTACTGCCCCATAACTTACATGGGGTTGACCAAACTTGCAGAAACATGTTTATTTCTGCTGAAAAACACGTTTTGACACTTTCTGTACACTGGGGTTAAGGGCTGAGTGTGTGGGCTCTTCTGAGCCTTGCTGTTACAAGGAGATTCAGTTGTCTGAAAAACGCGTTTATTTCGGGCTGAAAAACACGTTTTGAAAAGTGTGATGTTACTGCCTCATAACTTACATGGGGTTGACCAAACTTGCAGAAACATGTTTATTTCTGCTGAAAAACACGTTTTGACCCTTTCTGCACAATGGGGTTAAGGGCTGAGTGTGTGGGCTCTTCTGAGCCTTGCTGTTACAAGGAGATTCAGTTGTCTGAAAAAACGCGTTTATTTCGGGCTGAAAAACACGTTTTGAAAAGTGTTCTGTTACTGCCCCATAACTTACATGGGTTGACCAAACTTGCAGAAACATGTTTATTTCTGCTGAAAAACACGTTTTGACCCTTTCTGCACACTGGGGTTAAGGGCTGAGTGTGTGGGCTCTTCTGAGCCTTGCTGTTACAAGGAGATTCAGTTGCCTGAAAAAACGCGTTTATTTCGGGCTGAAAAACACGTTTTGAAAAGTGTGATGTTACTGCCCCATAACTTACATGGGGTTGACCAAACTTGCAGAAACATGTTTATTTCTGCTGAAAACACGTTTTGACACTTTCTGTACACTGGGGTTAAGGGCTGAGTGTGTGGGCTCTTCTGAGCCTTGCTGTTACAAGGAGATTCAGTTGTCTGAAAAACGCGTTTATTTCGGGCTGAAAACACGTTTTGAAAAGTGTGATGTTACTGCCCCATAACTTACATGGGGTTGACCAAACTTGCAGAAACATGTTTATTTCTGCTGAAAAACACGTTTTGACCCTTTCTGCACACTGGGGTTAAGGGCTGAGTGTGTGGGCTCTTCTGAGCCTTGCTGTTACAAGTAGATTCAGTTGCCTGAAAAAACGCGTTTATTTCGGGCTGAAAAACACGTTTTGAAAAGTGTGATGTTACTGCCCCATAACTTACATGGGGTTGACCAAACTTGCAGAAACATGTTTATTTCTGCTGAAAAACACGTTTTGACACTTTCTGTACACTGGGGTTAAGGGCTGAGTGTGTGGGCTCTTCTGAGCCTTGCTGTTACATGGAGATTCAGTTGTCTGAAAAAACGCGTTTATTTCGGGCTGAAAAACACGTTTTGAAAAGTGTGATGTTACTGCCCCATAACTTACATGGGGTTGACCAAACTTGCAGAAACATGTTTATTTCTGCTGAAAAACACGTTTTGACACTTTCTGTACACTGGGGTTAAAGGGCTGAGTGTGTGGGCTCTTCTGAGCCTTGCTGTTACAAGGAGATTCAGTTGTCTGAAAAACGCGTTTATTTCGGGCTGAAAAACACGTTTTGAAAAGTGTGATGTTACTGCCCCATAACTTACATGGGGTTGACCAAACTTGCAGAAACATGTTTATTTCTGCTGAAAAACACGTTTTGACACTTTCTGTACACTGGGGTTAAGGGCTGAGTGTGTGGGCTCTTCTGAGCCTTGCTGTTACAAGTAGATTCAGTTGCCTGAAAAACGCGTTATTTCGGGCTGAAAACACGTTTTGAAAAGTGTGATGTTACTGCCCCATAACTTACATGGGGTTGACCAAACTTGCAGAAACATGTTTATTTCTGCTGAAAAACACGTTTTGACCCTTTCTGCACAATGGGGTTAAGGGCTGAGTGTGTGGGCTCTTCTGAGCCTTGCTGTTACAAGTAGATTCAGTTGCCTGAAAAAACGCGTTTATTTCGGGCTGAAAAACACGTTTTGAAAAGTGTGATGTTACTGCCCCATAACTTACATGGGGTTGACCAAACTTGCAGAAACATGTTTATTTCTGCTGAAAAACACGTTTTGACACTTTCTGTACACTGGGGTTAAGGGCTGAGTGTGTGGGCTCTTCTGAGCCTTGCTGTTACAAGGAGATTCAGTTGTCTGAAAAAACGCGTTTATTTCGGGCTGAAAAACACGTTTTGAAAAGTGTGATGTTACTGCCCCATAACTTACATGGGGTTGACCAAACTTGCAGAAACATGTTTATTTCTGCTGAAAAACACGTTTTGACACTTTCTGTACACTGGGGTTAAGGGCTGAGTGTGTGGGCTCTTCTGAGCCTTGCTGTTACAAGGAGATTCAGTTGTCTGAAAAACGCGTTTATTTCGGGCTGAAAAACACGTTTTGAAAAGTGTGATGTTACTGCCCCATAACTTACATGGGGTTGACCAAACTTGCAGAAACATGTTTATTTCTGCTGAAAAACACGTTTTGACACTTTCTGTACACTGGGGTTAAGGGCTGAGTGTGTGGGCTCTTCTGAGCCTTGCTGTTACAAGGAGATTCAGTTGTCTGAAAAAACGCGTTTATTTCGGGCTGAAAAACACGTTTTGAAAAGTGTGATGTTACTGCCCCATAACTTACATGGGGTTGACCAAACTTGCAGAAACATGTTTATTTCTGCTGAAAAACACGTTTTGACCCTTTCTGCACACTGGGGTTAAGGGCTGAGTGTGTGGGCTCTTCTGAGCCTTGCTGTTACAAGTAGATTCAGTTGCCTGAAAAAACGCGTTTATTTCGGGCTGAAAAACACGTTTTGAAAAGTGTGATGTTACTGCCCCATAACTTACATGGGGTTGACCAACTTGCAGAAACATGTTTATTTCTGCTGAAAAACACGTTTTGACACTTTCTGTACACTGGGGTTAAGGGCTGAGTGTGTGGGCTCTTCTGAGCCTTGCTGTTACAAGGAGATTCAGTTGTCTGAAAAACGCGTTTATTTCGGGCTGAAAAACACGTTTTGAAAAGTGTGATGTTACTGCCCCATAACTTACATGGGGTTGACCAAACTTGCAGAAACATGTTTATTTCTGCTGAAAAACACGTTTTGACCCTTTCTGTACACTGGGGTTAAGGGCTGAGTGTGTGGGCTCTTCTGAGCCTTGCTGTTACAAGGAGATTCAGTTGTCTGAAAAAACGCGTTTATTTCGGGCTGAAAAACACGTTTTGAAAAGTGTGATGTTACTGCCCCATAACTTACATGGGGTTGACCAAACTTGCAGAAACATGTTTATTTCTGCTGAAAAACACGTTTTGACCCTTTCTGTACACTGGGGTTAAGGGCTGAGTGTGTGGGCTCTTCTGAGCCTTGCTGTTACAAGTAGATTCAGTTGTCTGAAAAAACGCGTTTATTTCGGGCTGAAAAACACGTTTTGAAAAGTGTGATGTTACTGCCCCATAACTTACATGGGGTTGACCAAACTTGCAGAAACATGTTTATTTCTGCTGAAAAACACGTTTTGACACTTTCTGTACACTGGGGTTAAGGGCTGAGTGTGTGGGCTCTTCTGAGCCTTGCTGTTACATGGAGATTCAGTTGTCTGAAAAAACGCGTTTATTTCGGGCTGAAAAACACGTTTTGAAAAGTGTGATGTTACTGCCCCATAACTTACATGGGGTTGACCAAACTTGCAGAAACATGTTTATTTCTGCTGAAAACACGTTTTGACACTTTCTGTACACTGGGGTTAAGGGCTGAGTGTGTGGGCTCTTCTGAGCCTTGCTGTTACAAGGAGATTCAGTTGTCTGAAAAAACGCGTTTATTTCGGGCTGAAAAACACGTTTTGAAAAGTGTGATGTTACTGCCCCATAACTTACATGGGGTTGACCAAACTTGCAGAAACATGTTTATTTCTGCTGAAAAACACGTTTTGACACTTTCTGTACACTGGGGTTAAGGGCTGAGTGTGTGGGCTCTTCTGAGCCTTGCTGTTACAAGTAGATTCAGTTGCCTGAAAAAACGCGTTTATTTCGGGCTGAAAAACACGTTTTGAAAAGTGTGATGTTACTGCCCCATAACTTACATGGGGTTGACCAAACTTGCAGAAACATGTTTATTTCTGCTGAAAAACACGTTTTGACCCTTTCTGCACAATGGGGTTAAGGGCTGAGTGTGTGGGCTCTTCTGAGCCTTGCTGTTACAAGTAGATTCAGTTGCCTGAAAAAACGCGTTTATTTCGGGCTGAAAAACACGTTTTGAAAAGTGTGATGTTTCTGCCCCATAACTTACATGGGGTTGACCAAACTTGCAGAAACATGTTTATTTCTGCTGAAAAACACGTTTTGACACTTTCTGTACACTGGGGTTAAGGGCTGAGTGTGTGGGCTCTTCTGAGCCTTGCTGTTACAAGGAGATTCAGTTGTCTGAAAAAACGCGTTTATTTCGGGCTGAAAACACGTTTTGAAAAGTGTGATGTTACTGCCCCATAACTTACATGGGGTTGACCAAACTTGCAGAAACATGTTTATTTCTGCTGAAAAACACGTTTTGACACTTTCTGTACACTGGGGTTAAGGGCTGAGTGTGTGGGCTCTTCTGAGCCTTGCTGTTACAAGGAGATTCAGTTGTCTGAAAAAACGCGTTTATTTCGGGCTGAAAAACACGTTTTGAAAAGTGTGATGTTACTGCCCCATAACTTACATGGGGTTGACCAAACTTGCAGAAACATGTTTATTTCTGCTGAAAAACACGTTTTGACACTTTCTGTACACTGGGGTTAAGGGCTGAGTGTGTGGGCTCTTCTTAGCCTTGCTGTTACAAGGAGATTCAGTTGTCTGAAAAAACGCGTTTATTTCGGGCTGAAAAACACGTTTTGAAAAGTGTGATGTTACTGCCCCATAACTTACATGGGGTTGACCAAACTTGCAGAAACATGTTTATTTCTGCTGAAAAACACGTTTTGACCCTTTCTGCACACTGGGGTTAAGGGCTGAGTGTGTGGGCTCTTCTGAGCCTTGCTGTTACAAGTAGATTCAGTTGCCTGAAAAAACGCGTTTATTTCGGGCTGAAAAACACGTTTTGAAAAGTGTGATGTTACTGCCCCATAACTTACATGGGGTTGACCAAACTTGCAGAAACATGTTTATTTCTGCTGAAAAACACGTTTTGACACTTTCTGTACACTGGGGTTAAGGGCTGAGTGTGTGGGCTCTTCTGAGCCTTGCTGTTACAAGGAGATTCAGTTGTCTGAAAAAACGCGTTTATTTCGGGCTGAAAAACACGTTTTGAAAAGTGTGATGTTACTGCCCCATAACTTACATGGGGTTGACCAAACTTGCAGAAACATGTTTATTTCTGCTGAAAACACGTTTTGACCCTTTCTGCACAATGGGGTTAAGGGCTGAGTGTGTGGGCTCTTCTGAGCCTTGCTGTTACAAGGAGATTCAGTTGTCTGAAAAAACGCGTTTATTTCGGGCTGAAAAACACGTTTTTGAAAAGTGTGATGTTACTGCCCCATAACTTACATGGGGTTGACCAAACTTGCAGAAACATGTTTATTTCTGCTGAAAACACGTTTTGACCCTTTCTGCACACTGGGGTTAAGGGCTGAGTGTGTGGGCTCTTCTGAGCCTTGCTGTTACAAGTAGATTCAGTTGTCTGAAAAACGCGTTATTTCGGGCTGAAAAACACGTTTTGAAAAGTGTGATGTTACTGCCCCATAACTTACATGGGGTTGACCAAACTTGCAGAAACATGTTTATTTCTGCTGAAAAACACGTTTTGACCCTTTCTGCACAATGGGGTTAAGGGCTGAGTGTGTGGGCTCTTCTGAGCCTTGCTGTTACAAGGAGATTCAGTTGCCTGAAAAAACGCGTTTATTTCGGGCTGAAAACACGTTTTGAAAAAGTGTGATGTTACTGCCCCATAACTTACATGGGGTTGACCAAACTTGCAGAAACATGTTTATTTCTGCTGAAAAACACGTTTTGACACTTTCTGTACTCTGGGGTTAAGGGCTGAGTGTGTGGGCTCTTCTGAGCCTTGCTGTTACAAGGAGATTCAGTTGTCTGAAAAACGCGTTTATTTCGGGCTGAAAAACACGTTTTGAAAAGTGTTCTGTTACTGCCCCATAACTTACATGGGGTTGACCAAACTTGCAGAAACATGTTTATTTCTGCTGAAAAACACGTTTTGACACTTTCTGTACACTGGGGTTAAGGGCTGAGTGTGTGGGCTCTTCTGAGCCTTGCTGTTACAAGGAGATTCAGTTGCCTGAAAAACGCGTTTATTTCGGGCTGAAAAACACGTTTTGAAAAGTGTGATGTTACTGCCCCATAACTTACATGGGGTTGACCAAACTTGCAGAAACATGTTTATTTCTGCTGAAAAACACGTTTTGACACTTTCTGTACACTGGGGTTAAGGGCTGAGTGTGTGGGCTCTTCTGAGCCTTGCTGTTACAAGTAGATTCAGTTGCCTGAAAAAACGCGTTTATTTCGGGCTGAAAAACACGTTTTGAAAAGTGTGATGTTACTGCCCCATAACTTACATGGGGTTGACCAAACTTGCAGAAACATGTTTATTTCTGCTGAAAAACACGTTTTGACACTTTCTGTACACTGGGGTTAAGGGCTGAGTGTGTGGGCTCTTCTGAGCCTTGCTGTTACATGGAGATTCAGTTGTCTGAAAAAACGCGTTTATTTCGGGCTGAAAAACACGTTTTGAAAAGTGTGATGTTACTGCCCCATAACTTACATGGGGTTGACCAAACTTGCAGAAACATGTTTATTTTCTGCTGAAAAACACGTTTTGACACTTTCTGTACACTGGGGTTAAGGGCTGAGTGTGTGGGCTCTTCTGAGCCTTGCTGTTACAAGGAGATTCAGTTGTCTGAAAAAACGCGTTTATTTCGGGCTGAAAAACACGTTTTGAAAAGTGTGATGTTACTGCCCCATAACTTACATGGGGTTGACCAAACTTGCAGAAACATGTTTATTTCTGCTGAAAAACACGTTTTGACACTTTCTGTACACTGGGGTTAAGGGCTGAGTGTGTGGGCTCTTCTGAGCCTTGCTGTTACAAGTAGATTCAGTTGCCTGAAAAAACGCGTTTATTTCGGGCTGAAAAACACGTTTTGAAAAGTGTGATGTTACTGCCCCATAACTTACATGGGGTTGACCAAACTTGCAGAAACATGTTTATTTCTGCTGAAAAACACGTTTTGACCCTTTCTGCACAATGGGGTTAAGGGCTGAGTGTGTGGGCTCTTCTGAGCCTTGCTGTTACAAGTAGATTCAGTTGCCTGAAAAAACGCGTTTATTTCGGGCTGAAAAACACGTTTTGAAAAGTGTGATGTTTCTGCCCCCATAACTTACATGGGGTTGACCAAACTTGCAGAAACATGTTTATTTCTGCTGAAAAACACGTTTTGACACTTTCTGTACACTGGGGTTAAGGGCTGAGTGTGTGGGCTCTTCTGAGCCTTGCTGTTACAAGGAGATTCAGTTGTCTGAAAAAACGCGTTTATTTCGGGCTGAAAAACACGTTTTGAAAAGTGTGATGTTACTGCCCCATAACTTACATGGGGTTGACCAAACTTGCAGAAACATGTTTATTTCTGCTGAAAAACACGTTTTGACACTTTCTGTACACTGGGGTTAAGGGCTGAGTGTGTGGGCTCTTCTGAGCCTTGCTGTTACAAGGAGATTCAGTTGTCTGAAAAAACGCGTTTATTTCGGGCTGAAAAACACGTTTTGAAAAGTGTGATGTTACTGCCCCATAACTTACATGGGGTTGACCAAACTTGCAGAAACATGTTTATTTCTGCTGAAAAACACGTTTTGACACTTTCTGTACACTGGGGTTAAGGGCTGAGTGTGTGGGCTCTTCTTAGCCTTGCTGTTACAAGGAGATTCAGTTGTCTGAAAAAACGCGTTTATTTCGGGCTGAAAAACACGTTTTGAAAAGTGTGATGTTTCTGCCCCATAACTTACATGGGGTTGACCAAACTTGCAGAAACATGTTTATTTCTGCTGAAAAACACGTTTTGACACTTTCTGTACACTGGGGTTAAGGGCTGAGTGTGTGGGCTCTTCTGAGCCTTGCTGTTACAAGGAGATTCAGTTGTCTGAAAAAACGCGTTTATTTCGGGCTGAAAAACACGTTTTGAAAAGTGTGATGTTACTGCCCCATAACTTACATGGGGTTGACCAAACTTGCAGAAACATGTTTATTTCTGCTGAAAAACACGTTTTGACACTTTCTGTACACTGGGGTTAAGGGCTGAGTGTGTGGGCTCTTCTGAGCCTTGCTGTTACAAGGAGATTCAGTTGTCTGAAAAAACGCGTTTATTTCGGGCTGAAAAACACGTTTTGAAAAGTGTGATGTTACTGCCCCATAACTTACATGGGGTTGACCAAACTTGCAGAAACATGTTTATTTCTGCTGAAAAACACGTTTTGACACTTTCTGTACACTGGGTTAAGGGCTGAGTGTGTGGGCTCTTCTGAGCCTTGCTGTTACAAGTAGATTCAGTTGCCTGAAAAAACGCGTTTATTTCGGGCTGAAAAACACGTTTTGAAAAGTGTGATGTTACTGCCCCATAACTTACATGGGGTTGACCAAACTTGCAGAAACATGTTTATTTCTGCTGAAAAACACGTTTTGACCCTTTCTGCACAATGGGGTTAAGGGCTGAGTGTGTGGGCTCTTCTGAGCCTTGCTGTTACAAGTAGATTCAGTTGCCTGAAAAACGCGTTTATTTCGGGCTGAAAAACACGTTTTGAAAAGTGTGATGTTTCTGCCCCATAACTTACATGGGGTTGACCAAACTTGCAGAAACATGTTTATTTCTGCTGAAAACACGTTTTGACACTTTCTGTACACTGGGGTTAAGGGCTGAGTGTGTGGGCTCTTCTGAGCCTTGGTGTTACAAGGAGATTCAGTTGTCTGAAAAAACGCGTTTATTTCGGGCTGAAAAACACGTTTTGAAAAGTGTGATGTTACTGCCCATAACTTACATGGGGTTGACCAAACTTGCAGAAACATGTTTATTTCTGCTGAAAAACACGTTTTGACCCTTTCTGCACACTGGGGTTAAGGGGCTGAGTGTGTGGGCTCTTCTGAGCCTTGCTGTTACAAGTAGATTCAGTTGCCTGAAAAAACGCATTTATTTCGGGCTGAAAAACACGTTTTGAAAAGTGTTCTGTTACTGCCCCATAACTTACATGGGGTTGACCAAACTTGCAGAAACATGTTTATTTCTGCTGAAAAACACGTTTTGACACTTTCTGTACACTGGGGTTAAGGGCTGAGTGTGTGGGCTCTTCTGAGCCTTGCTGTTACAAGGAGATTCAGTTGTCTGAAAAACGCGTTTATTTCGGGCTGAAAAACACGTTTTGAAAAGTGTTCTGTTACTGCCCCATAACTTACATGGGGTTGACCAAACTTGCAGAAACATGTTTATTTCTGCTGAAAAACACGTTTTGACACTTTCTGTACACTGGGGTTAAGGGCTGAGTGTGTGGGCTCTTCTGAGCCTTGCTGTTACAAGGAGATTCAGTTGTCTGAAAAAACGCGTTTATTTCGGGCTGAAAAACACGTTTTGAAAAGTGTGATGTTACTGCCCCATAACTTACATGGGGTTTACCAAACTTGCAGAAACATGTTTATTTCTGCTGAAAAACACGTTTTGACCCTTTCTGCACAATGGGGTTAAGGGCTGAGTGTGTGGGCTCTTCTGAGCCTTGCTGTTACAAGTAGATTCAGTTGCCTGAAAAAACGCGTTTATTTCGGGCTGAAAAACACGTTTTGAAAAGTGTGATGTTACTGCCCCATAACTTACATGGGGTTGACCAAACTTGCAGAAACATGTTTATTTCTGCTGAAAAACACGTTTTGACCCTTTCTGCACACTGGGGTTAAGGGCTGAGTGTGTGGGCTCTTCTGAGCCTTGCTGTTACAAGTAGATTCAGTTGCCTGAAAAAACGCGTTTATTTCGGGCTGAAAAACACGTTTTGAAAAGTGTGATGTTACTGCCCCATAACTTACATGGGGTTGACCAAACTTGCAGAAACATGTTTATTTCTGCTGAAAAACACGTTTTGACACTTTCTGTACACTGGGGTTAAGGGCTGAGTGTGTGGGCTCTTCTGAGCCTTGCTGTTACAAGGAGATTCAGTTGTCTGAAAAAACGCGTTTATTTCGGGCTGAAAAACACGTTTTGAAAAGTGTGATGTTACTGCCCCATAACTTACATGGGGTTGACCAAACTTGCAGAAACATGTTTATTTCTGCTGAAAAACACGTTTTTGACCCTTTCTGCACAATGGGGTTAAGGGCTGAGTGTGTGGGCTCTTCTGAGCCTTGCTGTTACAAGTAGATTCAGTTGCCTGAAAAACGCGTTTATTTCGGGCTGAAAACACGTTTTGAAAAGTGTGATGTTACTGCCCCATAACTTACATGGGGTTGACCAAACTTGCAGAAACATGTTTATTTCTGCTGAAAAACACGTTTTGACACTTTCTGTACACTGGGGTTAAGGGCTGAGTGTGTGGGCTCTTCTGAGCCTTGCTGTTACAAGGAGATTCAGTTGTCTGAAAAAAACGCGTTTATTTCGGGCTGAAAAACACGTTTTGAAAAGTGTGATGTTACTGCCTCATAACTTACATGGGGTTGACCAAACTTGCAGAAACATGTTTATTTCTGCTGAAAAACACGTTTTGACCCTTTCTGCACAATGGGGTTAAGGGCTGAGTGTGTGGGCTCTTCTGAGCCTTGCTGTTACAAGGAGATTCAGTTGTCTGAAAAAACGCGTTTATTTCGGGCTGAAAAACACGTTTTGAAAAGTGTGATGTTACTGCCCCATAACTTACATGGGGTTGACCAAACTTGCAGAAACATGTTTATTTCTGCTGAAAAACACGTTTGACCCTTTCTGCACACTGGGGTTAAGGGCTGAGTGTGTGGGCTCTTCTGAGCCTTGCTGTTACAAGTAGATTCAGTTGCCTGAAAAAACGCGTTTATTTCGGGCTGAAAAACACGTTTTGAAAAGTGTGATGTTACTGCCCCATAACTTACATGGGGTTGACCAAACTTGCAGAAACATATTTATTTCTGCTGAAAAACACGTTTTGACACTTTCTGTACACTGGGGTTAAGGGCTGAGTGTGTGGGCTCTTCTGAGCCTTGCTGTTACAAGGAGATTCAGTTGTCTGAAAAAACGCGTTTATTTCGGGCTGAAAAACACGTTTTGAAAAGTGTGATGTTACTGCCCCATAACTTACATGGGGTTGACCAAACTTGCAGAAACATGTTTATTTCTGCTGAAAAACACGTTTTGACCCTTTCTGCACAATGGGGTTAAGGGCTGAGTGTGTGGCTCTTCTGAGCCTTGCTGTTACAAGTAGATTCAGTTGCCTGAAAAAACGCGTTTATTTCGGGCTGAAAAACACGTTTTGAAAAGTGTGATGTTACTGCCCCATAACTTACATGGGTTGACCAAACTTGCAGAAACATGTTTATTTCTGCTGAAAAACACGTTTTGACACTTTCTGTACACTGGGGTTAAGGGCTGAGTGTGTGGGCTCTTCTGAGCCTTGCTGTTACATGGAGATTCAGTTGTCTGAAAAAACGCGTTTATTTCGGGCTGAAAAACACGTTTTGAAAAGTGTGATGTTACTGCCCCATAACTTACATGGGGTTGACCAAACTTGCAGAAACATGTTTATTTCTGTTGAAAAACACGTTTTGACACTTTCTGTACACTGGGGTTAAGGGCTGAGTGTGTGGGCTCTTCTGAGCCTTGCTGTTACAAGGAGATTCAGTTGTCTGAAAAAACGCGTTTATTTCGGGCTGAAAAACACGTTTTGAAAAGTGTTCTGTTACTGCCCCATAACTTACATGGGGTTGACCAAACTTGCAGAAACATGTTTATTTCTGCTGAAAAACACGTTTTGACACTTTCTGTACACTGGGGTTAAGGGCTGAGTGTGTGGGCTCTTCTGAGCCTTGCTGTTACAAGTAGATTCAGTGCCTGAAAAAACGCGTTTATTTCGGGCTGAAAAACACGTTTTGAAAAGTGTGATAATACTGCCCCATAACTTACATGGGGTTGACCAAACTTGCAGAAACATGTTATTTCTGCTGAAAAACACGTTTTGACACTTTCTGTACACTGGGGTTAAGGGCTGAGTGTGTGGGCTCTTCTGAGCCTTGCTGTTACAAGGAGATTCAGTTGTCTGAAAAAACGCGTTTATTTCGGGCTGAAAAACACGTTTTGAAAAGTGTGATGTTACTGCCCCATAACTTACATGGGGTTGACCAAACTTGCAGAAACATGTTTATTTCTGCTGAAAAACACGTTTTGACCCTTTCTGCACACTGGGGTTAAGGGCTGAGTGTGTGGGCTCTTCTGAGCCTTGCTGTTACAAGTAGATTCAGTTGCCTGAAAAAACGCGTTTATTTCGGGCTGAAAAACACGTTTTGAAAAGTGTGATGTTACTGCCCCATAACTTACATGGGGTTGACCAAACTTGCAGAAACATGTTTATTTCTGCTGAAAAACACGTTTTGACCCTTTCTGCACAATGGGGTTAAGGGCTGAGTGTGTGGGCTCTTCTGAGCCTTGCTGTTACAAGGAGATTCAGTTGCCTGAAAAACGCGTTTATTTCGGGCTGAAAAACACGTTTTGAAAAGTGTGATGTTACTGCCCCATAACTTACATGGGGTTGACCAAACTTGCAGAAACATGTTTATTTCTGCTGAAAAACACGTTTTGACACTTTCTGTACACTGGGGTTAAGGGCTGAGTGTGTGGGCTCTTCTGAGCCTTGCTGTTACAAGGAGATTCAGTTGTCTGAAAAACGCGTTTATTTCGGGCTGAAAAACACGTTTTGAAAAGTGTTCTGTTACTGCCCCATAACTTACATGGGGTTGACCAAACTTGCAGAAACATGTTTATTTCTGCTGAAAAACACGTTTTGACACTTTCTGTACACTGGGGTTAAGGGCTGAGGTGTGTGGGCTCTTGGCTCTTCTGAGCCTTGCTGTTACAAGGAGATTCAGTTGTCTGAAAAAACGCGTTTATTTCGGGCTGAAAAACACGTTTTGAAAAGTGTGATGTTACTGCCTCATAACTTACATGGGGTTGACCAAACTTGCAGAAACATGTTTATTTCTGCTGAAAAACACGTTTTGACCCTTTCTGCACAATGGGGTTAAGGGCTGAGTGTGTGGGCTCTTCTGAGCCTTGCTGTTACAAGGAGATTCAGTTGTCTGAAAAAACGCGTTTATTTCGGGCTGAAAAACACGTTTTGAAAAGTGTGATGTTACTGCCCCATAACTTACATGGGGTTGACCAAACTTGCAGAAACATGTTTATTTCTGCTGAAAAACACGTTTTGACCCTTTCTGCACACTGGGGTTAAGGGCTGAGTGTGTGGGCTCTTCTGAGCCTTGCTGTTACAAGTAGATTCAGTTGCCTGAAAAAACGCGTTTATTTCGGGCTGAAAAACACGTTTTGAAAAGTGTGATGTTACTGCCCCATAACTTACATGGGGTTGACCAAACTTGCAGAAACATGTTTATTTCTGCTGAAAAACACGTTTTGACCCTTTCTGCACACTGGGGTTAAGGGCTGAGTGTGTGGGCTCTTCTGAGCCTTGCTGTTACAAGGAGATTCAGTTGTCTGAAAAAACGCGTTTATTTCGGGCTGAAAAACACGTTTTGAAAAGTGTGATGTTACTGCCCCATAACTTACATGGGGTTGACCAAACTTGCAGAAACATGTTTATTTCTGCTGAAAAACACGTTTTGACCCTTTCTGCACAATGGGGTTAAGGGCTGAGTGTGTGGGCTCTTCTGAGCCTTGCTGTTACAAGTAGATTCAGTTGCCTGAAAAAACGCGTTTATTTCGGGCTGAAAAACACGTTTTGAAAAGTGTGATGTTACTGCCCCATAACTTACATGGGGTTGACCAAACTTGCAGAAACATGTTTATTTCTGCTGAAAAACACGTTTTGACACTTTCTGTACACTGGGGTTAAGGGCTGAGTGTGTGGGCTCTTCTGAGCCTTGCTGTTACATGGAGATTCAGTTGTCTGAAAAAACGCGTTTATTTCGGGCTGAAAAACACGTTTTGAAAAGTGTGATGTTACTGCCCCATAACTTACATGGGGTTGACCAAACTTGCAGAAACATGTTTATTTCTGTTGAAAAACACGTTTTGACACTTTCTGTACACTGGGGTTAAGGGCTGAGTGTGTGGGCTCTTCTGAGCCTTGCTGTTACAAGGAGATTCAGTTGTCTGAAAAAACGCGTTTATTTCGGGCTGAAAAACACGTTTTGAAAAGTGTTCTGTTACTGCCCCATAACTTACATGGGGTTGACCAAACTTGCAGAAACATGTTTATTTCTGCTGAAAAACACGTTTTGACCCTTTCTGCACAATGGGGTTAAGGGCTGAGTGTGTGGGCTCTTCTGAGCCTTGCTGTTACAAGTAGATTCAGTTGCCTGAAAAAACGCGTTTATTTCGGGCTGAAAAACACGTTTTGAAAAGTGTGATGTTACTGCCCCATAACTTACATGGGGTTGACCAAACTTGCAGAAACATGTTTATTTCTGCTGAAAAACACGTTTTGACACTTTCTGTACACTGGGGTTAAGGGCTGAGTGTGTGGGCTCTTCTGAGCCTTGCTGTTACATGGAGATTCAGTTGTCTGAAAAAACGCGTTTATTTCGGGCTGAAAAACACGTTTTGAAAAGTGTGATGTTACTGCCCCATAACTTACATGGGGTTGACCAAACTTGCAGAAACATGTTTATTTCTGTTGAAAAACACGTTTTGACACTTTCTGTACACTGGGGTTAAGGGCTGAGTGTGTGGGCTCTTCTGAGCCTTGCTGTTACAAGGAGATTCAGTTGTCTGAAAAAACGCGTTTATTTCGGGCTGAAAAACACGTTTTGAAAAGTGTTCTGTTACTGCCCCATAACTTACATGGGGTTGACCAAACTTGCAGAAACATGTTTATTTCTGCTGAAAAACACGTTTTGACACTTTCTGTACACTGGGGTTAAGGGCTGAGTGTGTGGGCTCTTCTGAGCCTTGCTGTTACATGGAGATTCAGTTGTCTGAAAAAACGCGTTTATTTCGGGCTGAAAAACACGTTTTGAAAAGTGTGATGTTACTGCCCCATAACTTACATGGGGTTGACCAAACTTGCAGAAACATGTTTATTTCTGTTGAAAAACACGTTTTGACACTTTCTGTACACTGGGGTTAAGGGCTGAGTGTGTGGGCTCTTCTGAGCCTTGCTGTTACAAGTAGATTCAGTTGCCTGAAAAAACGCGTTTATTTCGGGCTGAAAAACACGTTTTGAAAAGTGTGATAATACTGCCCCATAACTTACATGGGGTTGACCAAACTTGCAGAAACATGTTTATTTCTGCTGAAAAACACGTTTTGACACTTTCTGTACACTGGGGTTAAGGGCTGAGTGTGTGGGCTCTTCTGAGCCTTGCTGTTACAAGGAGATTCAGTTGTCTGAAAAAACGCGTTTATTTCGGGCTGAAAAACACGTTTTGAAAAGTGTGATGTTACTGCCCCATAACTTACATGGGGTTGACCAAACTTGCAGAAACATGTTTATTTCTGCTGAAAAACACGTTTTGACCCTTTCTGCACACTGGGGTTAAGGGCTGAGTGTGTGGGCTCTTCTGAGCCTTGCTGTTACAAGTAGATTCAGTTGCCTGAAAAAACGCGTTTATTTCGGGCTGAAAAACACGTTTTGAAAAGTGTGATGTTACTGCCCCATAACTTACATGGGGTTGACCAAACTTGCAGAAACATGTTTATTTCTGCTGAAAAACACGTTTTGACCCTTTCTGCACAATGGGGTTAAGGGCTGAGTGTGTGGGCTCTTCTGAGCCTTGCTGTTACAAGGAGATTCAGTTGCCTGAAAAAACGCGTTTATTTCGGGCTGAAAAACACGTTTTGAAAAGTGTGATGTTACTGCCCCATAACTTACATGGGGTTGACCAAACTTGCAGAAACATGTTTATTTCTGCTGAAAAACACGTTTTGACACTTTCTGTACACTGGGGTTAAGGGCTGAGTGTGTGGGCTCTTCTGAGCCTTGCTGTTACAAGGAGATTCAGTTGTCTGAAAAAACGCGTTTATTTCGGGCTGAAAAACACGTTTTGAAAAGTGTTCTGTTACTTCCCCATAACTTACATGGGGTTGACCAAACTTGCAGAAACATGTTTATTTCTGCTGAAAAACACGTTTTGACACTTTCTGTACACTGGGGTTAAGGGCTGAGTGTGTGGGCTCTTCTGAGCCTTGCTGTTACAAGTAGATTCAGTTGCCTGAAAAAACGCGTTTATTTCGGGCTGAAAAACACGTTTTGAAAAGTGTGATGTTACTGCCCCATAACTTACATGGGGTTGACCAAACTTGCAGAAACATATTTATTTCTGCTGAAAAACACGTTTTGACACTTTCTGTACACTGGGGTTAAGGGCTGAGTGTGTGGGCTCTTCTGAGCCTTGCTGTTACAAGGAGATTCAGTTGTCTGAAAAAACGCGTTTATTTCGGGCTGAAAAACACGTTTTGAAAAGTGTGATGTTACTGCCCCATAACTTACATGGGGTTGACCAAACTTGCAGAAACATGTTTATTTCTGCTGAAAAACACGTTTTGACCCTTTCTGCACAATGGGGTTAAGGGCTGAGTGTGTGGGCTCTTCTGAGCCTTGCTGTTACAAGTAGATTCAGTTGCCTGAAAAAACGCGTTTATTTCGGGCTGAAAAACACGTTTTGAAAAGTGTGATGTTACTGCCCCATAACTTACATGGGGTTGACCAAACTTGCAGAAACATGTTTATTTCTGCTGAAAAACACGTTTTGACACTTTCTGTACACTGGGGTTAAGGGCTGAGTGTGTGGGCTCTTCTGAGCCTTGCTGTTACATGGAGATTCAGTTGTCTGAAAAAACGCGTTTATTTCGGGCTGAAAAACACGTTTTGAAAAGTGTGATGTTACTGCCCCATAACTTACATGGGGTTGACCAAACTTGCAGAAACATGTTTATTTCTGTTGAAAAACACGTTTTGACACTTTCTGTACACTGGGGTTAAGGGCTGAGTGTGTGGGCTCTTCTGAGCCTTGCTGTTACAAGGAGATTCAGTTGTCTGAAAAAACGCGTTTATTTCGGGCTGAAAAACACGTTTTGAAAAGTGTGATGTTACTGCCCCATAACTTACATGGGGTTGACCAAACTTGCAGAAACATGTTTATTTCTGCTGAAAAACACGTTTTGACCCTTTCTGCACACTGGGGTTAAGGGCTGAGTGTGTGGGCTCTTCTGAGCCTTGCTGTTACAAGTAGATTCAGTTGCCTGAAAAAACGCGTTTATTTCGGGCTGAAAAACACGTTTTGAAAAGTGTGATGTTACTGCCCCATAACTTACATGGGGTTGACCAAACTTGCAGAAACATGTTTATTTCTGCTGAAAAACACGTTTTGACCCTTTCTGCACAATGGGGTTAAGGGCTGAGTGTGTGGGCTCTTCTGAGCCTTGCTGTTACAAGGAGATTCAGTTGCCTGAAAAAACGCGTTTATTTCGGGCTGAAAAACACGTTTTGAAAAGTGTGATGTTACTGCCCCATAACTTACATGGGGTTGACCAAACTTGCAGAAACATGTTTATTTCTGCTGAAAAACACGTTTTGACACTTTCTGTACACTGGGGTTAAGGGCTGAGTGTGTGGGCTCTTCTGAGCCTTGCTGTTACAAGTAGATTCAGTTGCCTGAAAAAACGCGTTTATTTCGGGCTGAAAAACACGTTTTGAAAAGTGTTCTGTTACTGCCCCATAACTTACATGGGGTTGACCAAACTTGCAGAAACATGTTTATTTCTGCTGAAAAACACGTTTTGACACTTTCTGTACACTGGGGTTAAGGGCTGAGTGTGTGGGCTCTTCTGAGCCTTGCTGTTACAAGGAGATTCAGTTGTCTGAAAAAACGCGTTTATTTCGGGCTGAAAAACACGTTTTGAAAAGTGTGATGTTACTGCCTCATAACTTACATGGGGTTGACCAAACTTGCAGAAACATGTTTATTTCTGCTGAAAAACACGTTTTGACCCTTTCTGCACAATGGGGTTAAGGGCTGAGTGTGTGGGCTCTTCTGAGCCTTGCTGTTACAAGGAGATTCAGTTGTCTGAAAAAACGCGTTTATTTCGGGCTGAAAAACACGTTTTGAAAAGTGTTCTGTTACTGCCCCATAACTTACATGGGGTTGACCAAACTTGCAGAAACATGTTTATTTCTGCTGAAAAACACGTTTTGACCCTTTCTGCACACTGGGGTTAAGGGCTGAGTGTGTGGGCTCTTCTGAGCCTTGCTGTTACAAGGAGATTCAGTTGCCTGAAAAAACGCGTTTATTTCGGGCTGAAAAACACGTTTTGAAAAGTGTGATGTTACTGCCCCATAACTTACATGGGGTTGACCAAACTTGCAGAAACATGTTTATTTCTGCTGAAAAACACGTTTTGACACTTTCTGTACACTGGGGTTAAGGGCTGAGTGTGTGGGCTCTTCTGAGCCTTGCTGTTACAAGGAGATTCAGTTGTCTGAAAAAACGCGTTTATTTCGGGCTGAAAAACACGTTTTGAAAAGTGTGATGTTACTGCCCCATAACTTACATGGGGTTGACCAAACTTGCAGAAACATGTTTATTTCTGCTGAAAAACACGTTTTGACCCTTTCTGCACACTGGGGTTAAGGGCTGAGTGTGTGGGCTCTTCTGAGCCTTGCTGTTACAAGTAGATTCAGTTGCCTGAAAAAACGCGTTTATTTCGGGCTGAAAAACACGTTTTGAAAAGTGTGATGTTACTGCCCCATAACTTACATGGGGTTGACCAAACTTGCAGAAACATGTTTATTTCTGCTGAAAAACACGTTTTGACACTTTCTGTACACTGGGGTTAAGGGCTGAGTGTGTGGGCTCTTCTGAGCCTTGCTGTTACATGGAGATTCAGTTGTCTGAAAAAACGCGTTTATTTCGGGCTGAAAAACACGTTTTGAAAAGTGTGATGTTACTGCCCCATAACTTACATGGGGTTGACCAAACTTGCAGAAACATGTTTATTTCTGCTGAAAAACACGTTTTGACACTTTCTGTACACTGGGGTTAAGGGCTGAGTGTGTGGGCTCTTCTGAGCCTTGCTGTTACAAGGAGATTCAGTTGTCTGAAAAAACGCGTTTATTTCGGGCTGAAAAACACGTTTTGAAAAGTGTGATGTTACTGCCCCATAACTTACATGGGGTTGACCAAACTTGCAGAAACATGTTTATTTCTGCTGAAAAACACGTTTTGACACTTTCTGTACACTGGGGTTAAGGGCTGAGTGTGTGGGCTCTTCTGAGCCTTGCTGTTACAAGTAGATTCAGTTGCCTGAAAAAACGCGTTTATTTCGGGCTGAAAAACACGTTTTGAAAAGTGTGATGTTACTGCCCCATAACTTACATGGGGTTGACCAAACTTGCAGAAACATGTTTATTTCTGCTGAAAAACACGTTTTGACCCTTTCTGCACAATGGGGTTAAGGGCTGAGTGTGTGGGCTCTTCTGAGCCTTGCTGTTACAAGTAGATTCAGTTGCCTGAAAAAACGCGTTTATTTCGGGCTGAAAAACACGTTTTGAAAAGTGTGATGTTTCTGCCCCATAACTTACATGGGGTTGACCAAACTTGCAGAAACATGTTTATTTCTGCTGAAAAACACGTTTTGACACTTTCTGTACACTGGGGTTAAGGGCTGAGTGTGTGGGCTCTTCTGAGCCTTGCTGTTACAAGGAGATTCAGTTGTCTGAAAAAACGCGTTTATTTCGGGCTGAAAAACACGTTTTGAAAAGTGTGATGTTACTGCCCCATAACTTACATGGGGTTGACCAAACTTGCAGAAACATGTTTATTTCTGCTGAAAAACACGTTTTGACACTTTCTGTACACTGGGGTTAAGGGCTGAGTGCGTGGGCTCTTCTGAGCCTTGCTGTTACAAGGAGATTCAGTTGTCTGAAAAAACGCGTTTATTTCGGGCTGAAAAACACGTTTTGAAAAGTGTGATGTTACTGCCCCATAACTTACATGGGGTTGACCAAACTTGCAGAAACATGTTTATTTCTGCTGAAAAACACGTTTTGACACTTTCTGTACACTGGGGTTAAGGGCTGAGTGTGTGGGCTCTTCTTAGCCTTGCTGTTACAAGGAGATTCAGTTGTCTGAAAAAACGCGTTTATTTCGGGCTGAAAAACACGTTTTGAAAAGTGTGATGTTACTGCCCCATAACTTACATGGGGTTGACCAAACTTGCAGAAACATGTTTATTTCTGCTGAAAAACACGTTTTGACCCTTTCTGCACACTGGGGTTAAGGGCTGAGTGTGTGGGCTCTTCTGAGCCTTGCTGTTACAAGTAGATTCAGTTGCCTGAAAAAACGCGTTTATTTCGGGCTGAAAAACACGTTTTGAAAAGTGTGATGTTACTGCCCCATAACTTACATGGGGTTGACCAAACTTGCAGAAACATGTTTATTTCTGCTGAAAAACACGTTTTGACACTTTCTGTACACTGGGGTTAAGGGCTGAGTGTGTGGGCTCTTCTGAGCCTTGCTGTTACAAGGAGATTCAGTTGTCTGAAAAAACGCGTTTATTTCGGGCTGAAAAACACGTTTTGAAAAGTGTGATGTTACTGCCCCATAACTTACATGGGGTTGACCAAACTTGCAGAAACATGTTTATTTCTGCTGAAAAACACGTTTTGACCCTTTCTGCACAATGGGGTTAAGGGCTGAGTGTGTGGGCTCTTCTGAGCCTTGCTGTTACAAGGAGATTCAGTTGTCTGAAAAAACGCGTTTATTTCGGGCTGAAAAACACGTTTTGAAAAGTGTGATGTTACTGCCCCATAACTTACATGGGGTTGACCAAACTTGCAGAAACATGTTTATTTCTGCTGAAAAACACGTTTTGACCCTTTCTGCACACTGGGGTTAAGGGCTGAGTGTGTGGGCTCTTCTGAGCCTTGCTGTTACAAGTAGATTCAGTTGTCTGAAAAAACGCGTTTATTTCGGGCTGAAAAACACGTTTTGAAAAGTGTGATGTTACTGCCCCATAACTTACATGGGGTTGACCAAACTTGCAGAAACATGTTTATTTCTGCTGAAAAACACGTTTTGACCCTTTCTGCACAATGGGGTTAAGGGCTGAGTGTGTGGGCTCTTCTGAGCCTTGCTGTTACAAGGAGATTCAGTTGCCTGAAAAAACGCGTTTATTTCGGGCTGAAAAACACGTTTTGAAAAGTGTGATGTTACTGCCCCATAACTTACATGGGGTTGACCAAACTTGCAGAAACATGTTTATTTCTGCTGAAAAACACGTTTTGACACTTTCTGTACTCTGGGGTTAAGGGCTGAGTGTGTGGGCTCTTCTGAGCCTTGCTGTTACAAGGAGATTCAGTTGTCTGAAAAAACGCGTTTATTTCGGGCTGAAAAACACGTTTTGAAAAGTGTTCTGTTACTGCCCCATAACTTACATGGGGTTGACCAAACTTGCAGAAACATGTTTATTTCTGCTGAAAAACACGTTTTGACACTTTCTGTACACTGGGGTTAAGGGCTGAGTGTGTGGGCTCTTCTGAGCCTTGCTGTTACAAGGAGATTCAGTTGCCTGAAAAAACGCGTTTATTTCGGGCTGAAAAACACGTTTTGAAAAGTGTGATAATACTGCCCCATAACTTACATGGGGTTGACCAAACTTGCAGAAACATGTTTATTTCTGCTGAAAAACACGTTTTGACACTTTCTGTACACTGGGGTTAAGGGCTGAGTGTGTGGGCTCTTCTGAGCCTTGCTGTTACAAGGAGATTCAGTTGTCTGAAAAAACGCGTTTATTTCGGGCTGAAAAACACGTTTTGAAAAGTGTGATGTTACTGCCCCATAACTTACATGGGGTTGACCAAACTTGCAGAAACATGTTTATTTCTGCTGAAAAACACGTTTTGACCCTTTCTGCACACTGGGGTTAAGGGCTGAGTGTGTGGGCTCTTCTGAGCCTTGCTGTTACAAGTAGATTCAGTTGCCTGAAAAAACGCGTTTATTTCGGGCTGAAAAACACGTTTTGAAAAGTGTGATGTTACTGCCCCATAACTTACATGGGGTTGACCAAACTTGCAGAAACATGTTTATTTCTGCTGAAAAACACGTTTTGACACTTTCTGTACACTGGGGTTAAGGGCTGAGTGTGTGGGCTCTTCTGAGCCTTGCTGTTACATGGAGATTCAGTTGTCTGAAAAAACGCGTTTATTTCGGGCTGAAAAACACGTTTTGAAAAGTGTGATGTTACTGCCCCATAACTTACATGGGGTTGACCAAACTTGCAGAAACATGTTTATTTCTGCTGAAAAACACGTTTTGACACTTTCTGTACACTGGGGTTAAGGGCTGAGTGTGTGGGCTCTTCTGAGCCTTGCTGTTACAAGGAGATTCAGTTGTCTGAAAAAACGCGTTTATTTCGGGCTGAAAAACACGTTTTGAAAAGTGTGATGTTACTGCCCCATAACTTACATGGGGTTGACCAAACTTGCAGAAACATGTTTATTTCTGCTGAAAAACACGTTTTGACACTTTCTGTACACTGGGGTTAAGGGCTGAGTGTGTGGGCTCTTCTGAGCCTTGCTGTTACAAGTAGATTCAGTTGCCTGAAAAAACGCGTTTATTTCGGGCTGAAAAACACGTTTTGAAAAGTGTGATGTTACTGCCCCATAACTTACATGGGGTTGACCAAACTTGCAGAAACATGTTTATTTCTGCTGAAAAACACGTTTTGACCCTTTCTGCACAATGGGGTTAAGGGCTGAGTGTGTGGGCTCTTCTGAGCCTTGCTGTTACAAGTAGATTCAGTTGCCTGAAAAAACGCGTTTATTTCGGGCTGAAAAACACGTTTTGAAAAGTGTGATGTTTCTGCCCCATAACTTACATGGGGTTGACCAAACTTGCAGAAACATGTTTATTTCTGCTGAAAAACACGTTTTGACACTTTCTGTACACTGGGGTTAAGGGCTGAGTGTGTGGGCTCTTCTGAGCCTTGCTGTTACAAGGAGATTCAGTTGTCTGAAAAAACGCGTTTATTTCGGGCTGAAAAACACGTTTTGAAAAGTGTGATGTTACTGCCCCATAACTTACATGGGGTTGACCAAACTTGCAGAAACATGTTTATTTCTGCTGAAAAACACGTTTTGACACTTTCTGTACACTGGGGTTAAGGGCTGAGTGTGTGGGCTCTTCTGAGCCTTGCTGTTACAAGGAGATTCAGTTGTCTGAAAAAACGCGTTTATTTCGGGCTGAAAAACACGTTTTGAAAAGTGTGATGTTACTGCCCCATAACTTACATGGGGTTGACCAAACTTGCAGAAACATGTTTATTTCTGCTGAAAAACACGTTTTGACACTTTCTGTACACTGGGGTTAAGGGCTGAGTGTGTGGGCTCTTCTTAGCCTTGCTGTTACAAGGAGATTCAGTTGTCTGAAAAAACGCGTTTATTTCGGGCTGAAAAACACGTTTTGAAAAGTGTGATGTTACTGCCCCATAACTTACATGGGGTTGACCAAACTTGCAGAAACATGTTTATTTCTGCTGAAAAACACGTTTTGACCCTTTCTGCACACTGGGGTTAAGGGCTGAGTGTGTGGGCTCTTCTGAGCCTTGCTGTTACAAGTAGATTCAGTTGCCTGAAAAAACGCGTTTATTTCGGGCTGAAAAACACGTTTTGAAAAGTGTGATGTTACTGCCCCATAACTTACATGGGGTTGACCAAACTTGCAGAAACATGTTTATTTCTGCTGAAAAACACGTTTTGACACTTTCTGTACACTGGGGTTAAGGGCTGAGTGTGTGGGCTCTTCTGAGCCTTGCTGTTACAAGGAGATTCAGTTGTCTGAAAAAACGCGTTTATTTCGGGCTGAAAAACACGTTTTGAAAAGTGTGATGTTACTGCCCCATAACTTACATGGGGTTGACCAAACTTGCAGAAACATGTTTATTTCTGCTGAAAAACACGTTTTGACCCTTTCTGCACAATGGGGTTAAGGGCTGAGTGTGTGGGCTCTTCTGAGCCTTGCTGTTACAAGGAGATTCAGTTGTCTGAAAAAACGCGTTTATTTCGGGCTGAAAAACACGTTTTGAAAAGTGTGATGTTACTGCCCCATAACTTACATGGGGTTGACCAAACTTGCAGAAACATGTTTATTTCTGCTGAAAAACACGTTTTGACCCTTTCTGCACACTGGGGTTAAGGGCTGAGTGTGTGGGCTCTTCTGAGCCTTGCTGTTACAAGTAGATTCAGTTGTCTGAAAAAACGCGTTTATTTCGGGCTGAAAAACACGTTTTGAAAAGTGTGATGTTACTGCCCCATAACTTACATGGGGTTGACCAAACTTGCAGAAACATGTTTATTTCTGCTGAAAAACACGTTTTGACACTTTCTGTACACTGGGGTTAAGGGCTGAGTGTGTGGGCTCTTCTGAGCCTTGCTGTTACAAGGAGATTCAGTTGTCTGAAAAAACGCGTTTATTTCGGGCTGAAAAACACGTTTTGAAAAGTGTTCTGTTACTGCCCCATAACTTACATGGGGTTGACCAAACTTGCAGAAACATGTTTATTTCTGCTGAAAAACACGTTTTGACACTTTCTGTACACTGGGGTTAAGGGCTGAGTGTGTGGGCTCTTCTGAGCCTTGCTGTTACAAGTAGATTCAGTTGCCTGAAAAAACGCGTTTATTTCGGGCTGAAAAACACGTTTTGAAAAGTGTGATAATACTGCCCCATAACTTACATGGGGTTGACCAAACTTGCAGAAACATGTTTATTTCTGCTGAAAAACACGTTTTGACACTTTCTGTACACTGGGGTTAAGGGCTGAGTGTGTGGGCTCTTCTGAGCCTTGCTGTTACAAGGAGATTCAGTTGTCTGAAAAAACGCGTTTATTTCGGGCTGAAAAACACGTTTTGAAAAGTGTGATGTTACTGCCCCATAACTTACATGGGGTTGACCAAACTTGCAGAAACATGTTTATTTCTGCTGAAAAACACGTTTTGACACTTTCTGTACACTGGGGTTAAGGGCTGAGTGCGTGGGCTCTTCTGAGCCTTGCTGTTACAAGGAGATTCAGTTGTCTGAAAAAACGCGTTTATTTCGGGCTGAAAAACACGTTTTGAAAAGTGTGATGTTACTGCCCCATAACTTACATGGGGTTGACCAAACTTGCAGAAACATGTTTATTTCTGCTGAAAAACACGTTTTGACACTTTCTGTACACTGGGGTTAAGGGCTGAGTGTGTGGGCTCTTCTTAGCCTTGCTGTTACAAGGAGATTCAGTTGTCTGAAAAAACGCGTTTATTTCGGGCTGAAAAACACGTTTTGAAAAGTGTGATGTTACTGCCCCATAACTTACATGGGGTTGACCAAACTTGCAGAAACATGTTTATTTCTGCTGAAAAACACGTTTTGACCCTTTCTGCACACTGGGGTTAAGGGCTGAGTGTGTGGGCTCTTCTGAGCCTTGCTGTTACAAGTAGATTCAGTTGCCTGAAAAAACGCGTTTATTTCGGGCTGAAAAACACGTTTTGAAAAGTGTGATGTTACTGCCCCATAACTTACATGGGGTTGACCAAACTTGCAGAAACATGTTTATTTCTGCTGAAAAACACGTTTTGACACTTTCTGTACACTGGGGTTAAGGGCTGAGTGTGTGGGCTCTTCTGAGCCTTGCTGTTACAAGGAGATTCAGTTGTCTGAAAAAACGCGTTTATTTCGGGCTGAAAAACACGTTTTGAAAAGTGTGATGTTACTGCCCCATAACTTACATGGGGTTGACCAAACTTGCAGAAACATGTTTATTTCTGCTGAAAAACACGTTTTGACCCTTTCTGCACAATGGGGTTAAGGGCTGAGTGTGTGGGCTCTTCTGAGCCTTGCTGTTACAAGGAGATTCAGTTGTCTGAAAAAACGCGTTTATTTCGGGCTGAAAAACACGTTTTGAAAAGTGTGATGTTACTGCCCCATAACTTACATGGGGTTGACCAAACTTGCAGAAACATGTTTATTTCTGCTGAAAAACACGTTTTGACCCTTTCTGCACACTGGGGTTAAGGGCTGAGTGTGTGGGCTCTTCTGAGCCTTGCTGTTACAAGTAGATTCAGTTGTCTGAAAAAACGCGTTTATTTCGGGCTGAAAAACACGTTTTGAAAAGTGTGATGTTACTGCCCCATAACTTACATGGGGTTGACCAAACTTGCAGAAACATGTTTATTTCTGCTGAAAAACACGTTTTGACCCTTTCTGCACAATGGGGTTAAGGGCTGAGTGTGTGGGCTCTTCTGAGCCTTGCTGTTACAAGGAGATTCAGTTGCCTGAAAAAACGCGTTTATTTCGGGCTGAAAAACACGTTTTGAAAAGTGTGATGTTACTGCCCCATAACTTACATGGGGTTGACCAAACTTGCAGAAACATGTTTATTTCTGCTGAAAAACACGTTTTGACACTTTCTGTACACTGGGGTTAAGGGCTGAGTGTGTGGGCTCTTCTGAGCCTTGCTGTTACAAGGAGATTCAGTTGCCTGAAAAAACGCGTTTATTTCGGGCTGAAAAACACGTTTTGAAAAGTGTGATAATACTGCCCCATAACTTACATGGGGTTGACCAAACTTGCAGAAACATGTTTATTTCTGCTGAAAAACACGTTTTGACACTTTCTGTACACTGGGGTTAAGGGCTGAGTGTGTGGGCTCTTCTGAGCCTTGCTGTTACAAGGAGATTCAGTTGTCTGAAAAAACGCGTTTATTTCGGGCTGAAAAACACGTTTTGAAAAGTGTGATGTTACTGCCCCATAACTTACATGGGGTTGACCAAACTTGCAGAAACATGTTTATTTCTGCTGAAAAACACGTTTTGACCCTTTCTGCACACTGGGGTTAAGGGCTGAGTGTGTGGGCTCTTCTGAGCCTTGCTGTTACAAGTAGATTCAGTTGCCTGAAAAAACGCGTTTATTTCGGGCTGAAAAACACGTTTTGAAAAGTGTGATGTTACTGCCCCATAACTTACATGGGGTTGACCAAACTTGCAGAAACATGTTTATTTCTGCTGAAAAACACGTTTTGACACTTTCTGTACACTGGGGTTAAGGGCTGAGTGTGTGGGCTCTTCTGAGCCTTGCTGTTACATGGAGATTCAGTTGTCTGAAAAAACGCGTTTATTTCGGGCTGAAAAACACGTTTTGAAAAGTGTGATGTTACTGCCCCATAACTTACATGGGGTTGACCAAACTTGCAGAAACATGTTTATTTCTGCTGAAAAACACGTTTTGACACTTTCTGTACACTGGGGTTAAGGGCTGAGTGTGTGGGCTCTTCTGAGCCTTGCTGTTACAAGGAGATTCAGTTGTCTGAAAAAACGCGTTTATTTCGGGCTGAAAAACACGTTTTGAAAAGTGTGATGTTACTGCCCCATAACTTACATGGGGTTGACCAAACTTGCAGAAACATGTTTATTTCTGCTGAAAAACACGTTTTGACACTTTCTGTACACTGGGGTTAAGGGCTGAGTGTGTGGGCTCTTCTGAGCCTTGCTGTTACAAGTAGATTCAGTTGCCTGAAAAAACGCGTTTATTTCGGGCTGAAAAACACGTTTTGAAAAGTGTGATGTTACTGCCCCATAACTTACATGGGGTTGACCAAACTTGCAGAAACATGTTTATTTCTGCTGAAAAACACGTTTTGACCCTTTCTGCACAATGGGGTTAAGGGCTGAGTGTGTGGGCTCTTCTGAGCCTTGCTGTTACAAGTAGATTCAGTTGCCTGAAAAAACGCGTTTATTTCGGGCTGAAAAACACGTTTTGAAAAGTGTGATGTTTCTGCCCCATAACTTACATGGGGTTGACCAAACTTGCAGAAACATGTTTATTTCTGCTGAAAAACACGTTTTGACACTTTCTGTACACTGGGGTTAAGGGCTGAGTGTGTGGGCTCTTCTGAGCCTTGCTGTTACAAGGAGATTCAGTTGTCTGAAAAAACGCGTTTATTTCGGGCTGAAAAACACGTTTTGAAAAGTGTGATGTTACTGCCCCATAACTTACATGGGGTTGACCAAACTTGCAGAAACATGTTTATTTCTGCTGAAAAACACGTTTTGACACTTTCTGTACACTGGGGTTAAGGGCTGAGTGTGTGGGCTCTTCTGAGCCTTGCTGTTACAAGGAGATTCAGTTGTCTGAAAAAACGCGTTTATTTCGGGCTGAAAAACACGTTTTGAAAAGTGTGATGTTACTGCCCCATAACTTACATGGGGTTGACCAAACTTGCAGAAACATGTTTATTTCTGCTGAAAAACACGTTTTGACACTTTCTGTACACTGGGGTTAAGGGCTGAGTGTGTGGGCTCTTCTTAGCCTTGCTGTTACAAGGAGATTCAGTTGTCTGAAAAAACGCGTTTATTTCGGGCTGAAAAACACGTTTTGAAAAGTGTGATGTTACTGCCCCATAACTTACATGGGGTTGACCAAACTTGCAGAAACATGTTTATTTCTGCTGAAAAACACGTTTTGACCCTTTCTGCACACTGGGGTTAAGGGCTGAGTGTGTGGGCTCTTCTGAGCCTTGCTGTTACAAGTAGATTCAGTTGCCTGAAAAAACGCGTTTATTTCGGGCTGAAAAACACGTTTTGAAAAGTGTGATGTTACTGCCCCATAACTTACATGGGGTTGACCAAACTTGCAGAAACATGTTTATTTCTGCTGAAAAACACGTTTTGACACTTTCTGTACACTGGGGTTAAGGGCTGAGTGTGTGGGCTCTTCTGAGCCTTGCTGTTACAAGGAGATTCAGTTGTCTGAAAAAACGCGTTTATTTCGGGCTGAAAAACACGTTTTGAAAAGTGTGATGTTACTGCCCCATAACTTACATGGGGTTGACCAAACTTGCAGAAACATGTTTATTTCTGCTGAAAAACACGTTTTGACCCTTTCTGCACAATGGGGTTAAGGGCTGAGTGTGTGGGCTCTTCTGAGCCTTGCTGTTACAAGGAGATTCAGTTGTCTGAAAAAACGCGTTTATTTCGGGCTGAAAAACACGTTTTGAAAAGTGTGATGTTACTGCCCCATAACTTACATGGGGTTGACCAAACTTGCAGAAACATGTTTATTTCTGCTGAAAAACACGTTTTGACCCTTTCTGCACACTGGGGTTAAGGGCTGAGTGTGTGGGCTCTTCTGAGCCTTGCTGTTACAAGTAGATTCAGTTGTCTGAAAAAACGCGTTTATTTCGGGCTGAAAAACACGTTTTGAAAAGTGTGATGTTACTGCCCCATAACTTACATGGGGTTGACCAAACTTGCAGAAACATGTTTATTTCTGCTGAAAAACACGTTTTGACACTTTCTGTACACTGGGGTTAAGGGCTGAGTGTGTGGGCTCTTCTGAGCCTTGCTGTTACAAGGAGATTCAGTTGTCTGAAAAAACGCGTTTATTTCGGGCTGAAAAACACGTTTTGAAAAGTGTTCTGTTACTGCCCCATAACTTACATGGGGTTGACCAAACTTGCAGAAACATGTTTATTTCTGCTGAAAAACACGTTTTGACACTTTCTGTACACTGGGGTTAAGGGCTGAGTGTGTGGGCTCTTCTGAGCCTTGCTGTTACAAGTAGATTCAGTTGCCTGAAAAAACGCGTTTATTTCGGGCTGAAAAACACGTTTTGAAAAGTGTGATAATACTGCCCCATAACTTACATGGGGTTGACCAAACTTGCAGAAACATGTTTATTTCTGCTGAAAAACACGTTTTGACACTTTCTGTACACTGGGGTTAAGGGCTGAGTGTGTGGGCTCTTCTGAGCCTTGCTGTTACAAGGAGATTCAGTTGTCTGAAAAAACGCGTTTATTTCGGGCTGAAAAACACGTTTTGAAAAGTGTGATGTTACTGCCCCATAACTTACATGGGGTTGACCAAACTTGCAGAAACATGTTTATTTCTGCTGAAAAACACGTTTTGACCCTTTCTGCACACTGGGGTTAAGGGCTGAGTGTGTGGGCTCTTCTGAGCCTTGCTGTTACAAGTAGATTCAGTTGCCTGAAAAAACGCGTTTATTTCGGGCTGAAAAACACGTTTTGAAAAGTGTGATGTTACTGCCCCATAACTTACATGGGGTTGACCAAACTTGCAGAAACATGTTTATTTCTGCTGAAAAACACGTTTTGACACTTTCTGTACACTGGGGTTAAGGGCTGAGTGTGTGGGCTCTTCTGAGCCTTGCTGTTACATGGAGATTCAGTTGTCTGAAAAAACGCGTTTATTTCGGGCTGAAAAACACGTTTTGAAAAGTGTGATGTTACTGCCCCATAACTTACATGGGGTTGACCAAACTTGCAGAAACATGTTTATTTCTGCTGAAAAACACGTTTTGACCCTTTCTGCACACTGGGGTTAAGGGCTGAGTGTGTGGGCTCTTCTGAGCCTTGCTGTTACAAGTAGATTCAGTTGCCTGAAAAAACGCGTTTATTTCGGGCTGAAAAACACGTTTTGAAAAGTGTGATGTTACTGCCCCATAACTTACATGGGGTTGACCAAAATTGCAGAAACATGTTTATTTCTGCTGAAAAACACGTTTTGACCCTTTCTGCACACTGGGGTTAAGGGCTGAGTGTGTGGGCTCTTCTGACCCTTGCTGTTACAAGTAGATTCAGTTGCCTGAAAAAACGCGTTTATTTCGGGCTGAAAAACACGTTTTGAAAAGTGTTCTGTTACTGCCCCATAACTTACATGGGGTTGACCAAACTTGCAGAAACATGTTTATTTCTGCTGAAAAACACGTTTTGACACTTTCTGTACACTGGGGTTAAGGGCTGAGTGTGTGGGCTCTTCTTAGCCTTGCTGTTACAAGGAGATTCAGTTGTCTGAAAAAACGCGTTTATTTCGGGCTGAAAAACACGTTTTGAAAAGTGTGATGTTACTGCCCCATAACTTACATGGGGTTGACCAAACTTGCAGAAACATGTTTATTTCTGCTGAAAAACACGTTTTGACCCTTTCTGCACACTGGGGTTAAGGGCTGAGTGTGTGGGCTCTTCTGAGCCTTGCTGTTACAAGTAGATTCAGTTGCCTGAAAAAACGCGTTTATTTCGGGCTGAAAAACACGTTTTGAAAAGTGTGATGTTACTGCCCCATAACTTACATGGGGTTGACCAAACTTGCAGAAACATGTTTATTTCTGCTGAAAAACACGTTTTGACACTTTCTGTACACTGGGGTTAAGGGCTGAGTGTGTGGGCTCTTCTGAGCCTTGCTGTTACAAGGAGATTCAGTTGTCTGAAAAAACGCGTTTATTTCGGGCTGAAAAACACGTTTTGAAAAGTGTGATGTTACTGCCCCATAACTTACATGGGGTTGACCAAACTTGCAGAAACATGTTTATTTCTGCTGAAAAACACGTTTTGACCCTTTCTGCACAATGGGGTTAAGGGCTGAGTGTGTGGGCTCTTCTGAGCCTTGCTGTTACAAGGAGATTCAGTTGTCTGAAAAAACGCGTTTATTTCGGGCTGAAAAACACGTTTTGAAAAGTGTGATGTTACTGCCCCATAACTTACATGGGGTTGACCAAACTTGCAGAAACATGTTTATTTCTGCTGAAAAACACGTTTTGACCCTTTCTGCACACTGGGGTTAAGGGCTGAGTGTGTGGGCTCTTCTGAGCCTTGCTGTTACAAGTAGATTCAGTTGCCTGAAAAAACGCATTTATTTCGGGCTGAAAAACACGTTTTGAAAAGTGTGATGTTACTGCCCCATAACTTACATGGGGTTGACCAAACTTGCAGAAACATGTTTATTTCTGCTGAAAAACACGTTTTGACACTTTCTGTACACTGGGGTTAAGGGCTGAGTTTGTGGGCTCTTCTGAGCCTTGCTGTTACAAGGAGATTCAGTTGTCTGAAAAAACGCGTTTATTTCGGGCTGAAAAACACGTTTTGAAAAGTGTGATGTTACTGCCCCATAACTTACATGGGGTTGACCAAACTTGCAGAAACATGTTTATTTCTGCTGAAAAACACGTTTTGACCCTTTCTGCACAATGGGGTTAAGGGCTGAGTGTGTGGGCTCTTCTGAGCCTTGCTGTTACAAGTAGATTCAGTTGCCTGAAAAAACGCGTTTATTTCGGGCTGAAAAACACGTTTTGAAAAGTGTGATAATACTGCCCCATAACTTACATGGGGTTGACCAAACTTGCAGAAACATGTTTATTTCTGCTGAAAAACACGTTTTGACACTTTCTGTACACTGGGGTTAAGGGCTCAGTGTGTGGGCTCTTCTGAGCCTTGCTGTTACAAGGAGATTCAGTTGTCTGAAAAAACGCGTTTATTTCGGGCTGAAAAACACGTTTTGAAAAGTGTGATGTTACTGCCCCATAACTTACATGGGGTTGACCAAACTTGCAGAAACATGTTTATTTCTGCTGAAAAACACGTTTTGACCCTTTCTGCACACTGGGGTTAAGGGCTGAGTGTGTGGGCTCTTCTGAGCCTTGCTGTTACAAGTAGATTCAGTTGCCTGAAAAAACGCGTTTATTTCGGGCTGAAAAACACGTTTTGAAAAGTGTGATGTTACTGCCCCATAACTTACATGGGGTTGTCCAAACTTGCAGAAACATGTTTATTTCTGCTGAAAAACACGTTTTGACACTTTCTGTACACTGGGGTTAAGGGCTGAGTGTGTGGGCTCTTCTGAGCCTTGCTGTTACAAGTAGATTCAGTTGCCTGAAAAAACGCGTTTATTTCGGGCTGAAAAACACGTTTTGAAAAGTGTGATAATACTGCCCCATAACTTACATGGGGTTGACCAAACTTGCAGAAACATGTTTATTTCTGCTGAAAAACACGTTTTGACACTTTCTGTACACTGGGGTTAAGGGCTGAGTGTGTGGGCTCTTCTGAGCCTTGCTGTTACAAGTAGATTCAGTTGCCTGAAAAAACGCGTTTATTTCGGGCTGAAAAACACGTTTTGAAAAGTGTGATAATACTGCCCCATAACTTACATGGGGTTGACCAAACTTGCAGAAACATGTTTATTTCTGCTGAAAAACACGTTTTGACACTTTCTGTACACTGGGGTTAAGGGCTGAGTGTGTGGGCTCTTCTGAGCCTTGCTGTTACAAGGAGATTCAGTTGTCTGAAAAAACGCGTTTATTTCGGGCTGAAAAACACGTTTTGAAAAGTGTGATGTTACTGCCCCATAACTTACATGGGGTTGACCAAACTTGCAGAAACATGTTTATTTCTGCTGAAAAACACGTTTTGACACTTTCTGTACACTGGGGTTAAGGGCTGAGTGTGTGGGCTCTTCTGAGCCTTGCTGTTACATGGAGATTCAGTTGTCTGAAAAAACGCGTTTATTTCGGGCTGAAAAACACGTTTTGAAAAGTGTGATGTTACTGCCCCATAACTTACATGGGGTTGACCAAACTTGCAGAAACATGTTTATTTCTGCTGAAAAACACGTTTTGACCCTTTCTGCACACTGGGGTTAAGGGCTGAGTGTGTGGGCTCTTCTGACCCTTGCTGTTACAAGTAGATTCAGTTGCCTGAAAAAACGCGTTTATTTCGGGCTGAAAAACACGTTTTGAAAAGTGTTCTGTTACTGCCCCATAACTTACATGGGGTTGACCAAACTTGCAGAAACATGTTTATTTCTGCTGAAAAACACGTTTTGACACTTTCTGTACACTGGGGTTAAGGGCTGAGTGTGTGGGCTCTTCTTAGCCTTGCTGTTACAAGGAGATTCAGTTGCCTGAAAAAACGCGTTTATTTCGGGCTGAAAAACACGTTTTGAAAAGTGTGATGTTACTGCCCCATAACTTACATGGGGTTGACCAAAATTGCAGAAACATGTTTATTTCTGCTGAAAAACACGTTTTGACCCTTTCTGCACACTGGGGTTAAGGGCTGAGTGTGTGGGCTCTTCTGACCCTTGCTGTTACAAGTAGATTCAGTTGCCTGAAAAAACGCGTTTATTTCGGGCTGAAAAACACGTTTTGAAAAGTGTTCTGTTACTGCCCCATAACTTACATGGGGTTGACCAAACTTGCAGAAACATGTTTATTTCTGCTGAAAAACACGTTTTGACACTTTCTGTACACTGGGGTTAAGGGCTGAGTGTGTGGGCTCTTCTTAGCCTTGCTGTTACAAGGAGATTCAGTTGTCTGAAAAAACGCGTTTATTTCGGGCTGAAAAACACGTTTTGAAAAGTGTGATGTTACTGCCCCATAACTTACATGGGGTTGACCAAACTTGCAGAAACATGTTTATTTCTGCTGAAAAACACGTTTTGACCCTTTCTGCACACTGGGGTTAAGGGCTGAGTGTGTGGGCTCTTCTGAGCCTTGCTGTTACAAGTAGATTCAGTTGCCTGAAAAAACGCGTTTATTTCGGGCTGAAAAACACGTTTTGAAAAGTGTGATGTTACTGCCCCATAACTTACATGGGGTTGACCAAACTTGCAGAAACATGTTTATTTCTGCTGAAAAACACGTTTTGACACTTTCTGTACACTGGGGTTAAGGGCTGAGTGTGTGGGCTCTTCTGAGCCTTGCTGTTACAAGGAGATTCAGTTGTCTGAAAAAACGCGTTTATTTCGGGCTGAAAAACACGTTTTGAAAAGTGTGATGTTACTGCCCCATAACTTACATGGGGTTGACCAAACTTGCAGAAACATGTTTATTTCTGCTGAAAAACACGTTTTGACCCTTTCTGCACAATGGGGTTAAGGGCTGAGTGTGTGGGCTCTTCTGAGCCTTGCTGTTACAAGGAGATTCAGTTGTCTGAAAAAACGCGTTTATTTCGGGCTGAAAAACACGTTTTGAAAAGTGTGATGTTACTGCCCCATAACTTACATGGGGTTGACCAAACTTGCAGAAACATGTTTATTTCTGCTGAAAAACACGTTTTGACCCTTTCTGCACACTGGGGTTAAGGGCTGAGTGTGTGGGCTCTTCTGAGCCTTGCTGTTACAAGTAGATTCAGTTGCCTGAAAAAACGCATTTATTTCGGGCTGAAAAACACGTTTTGAAAAGTGTGATGTTACTGCCCCATAACTTACATGGGGTTGACCAAACTTGCAGAAACATGTTTATTTCTGCTGAAAAACACGTTTTGACACTTTCTGTACACTGGGGTTAAGGGCTGAGTTTGTGGGCTCTTCTGAGCCTTGCTGTTACAAGGAGATTCAGTTGTCTGAAAAAACGCGTTTATTTCGGGCTGAAAAACACGTTTTGAAAAGTGTGATGTTACTGCCCCATAACTTACATGGGGTTGACCAAACTTGCAGAAACATGTTTATTTCTGCTGAAAAACACGTTTTGACCCTTTCTGCACAATGGGGTTAAGGGCTGAGTGTGTGGGCTCTTCTGAGCCTTGCTGTTACAAGTAGATTCAGTTGCCTGAAAAAACGCGTTTATTTCGGGCTGAAAAACACGTTTTGAAAAGTGTGATAATACTGCCCCATAACTTACATGGGGTTGACCAAACTTGCAGAAACATGTTTATTTCTGCTGAAAAACACGTTTTGACACTTTCTGTACACTGGGGTTAAGGGCTCAGTGTGTGGGCTCTTCTGAGCCTTGCTGTTACAAGGAGATTCAGTTGTCTGAAAAAACGCGTTTATTTCGGGCTGAAAAACACGTTTTGAAAAGTGTGATGTTACTGCCCCATAACTTACATGGGGTTGACCAAACTTGCAGAAACATGTTTATTTCTGCTGAAAAACACGTTTTGACCCTTTCTGCACACTGGGGTTAAGGGCTGAGTGTGTGGGCTCTTCTGAGCCTTGCTGTTACAAGTAGATTCAGTTGCCTGAAAAAACGCGTTTATTTCGGGCTGAAAAACACGTTTTGAAAAGTGTGATGTTACTGCCCCATAACTTACATGGGGTTGTCCAAACTTGCAGAAACATGTTTATTTCTGCTGAAAAACACGTTTTGACACTTTCTGTACACTGGGGTTAAGGGCTGAGTGTGTGGGCTCTTCTGAGCCTTGCTGTTACAAGTAGATTCAGTTGCCTGAAAAAACGCGTTTATTTCGGGCTGAAAAACACGTTTTGAAAAGTGTGATAATACTGCCCCATAACTTACATGGGGTTGACCAAACTTGCAGAAACATGTTTATTTCTGCTGAAAAACACGTTTTGACACTTTCTGTACACTGGGGTTAAGGGCTGAGTGTGTGGGCTCTTCTGAGCCTTGCTGTTACAAGTAGATTCAGTTGCCTGAAAAAACGCGTTTATTTCGGGCTGAAAAACACGTTTTGAAAAGTGTGATAATACTGCCCCATAACTTACATGGGGTTGACCAAACTTGCAGAAACATGTTTATTTCTGCTGAAAAACACGTTTTGACACTTTCTGTACACTGGGGTTAAGGGCTGAGTGTGTGGGCTCTTCTGAGCCTTGCTGTTACAAGGAGATTCAGTTGTCTGAAAAAACGCGTTTATTTCGGGCTGAAAAACACGTTTTGAAAAGTGTGATGTTACTGCCCCATAACTTACATGGGGTTGACCAAACTTGCAGAAACATGTTTATTTCTGCTGAAAAACACGTTTTGACACTTTCTGTACACTGGGGTTAAGGGCTGAGTGTGTGGGCTCTTCTGAGCCTTGCTGTTACATGGAGATTCAGTTGTCTGAAAAAACGCGTTTATTTCGGGCTGAAAAACACGTTTTGAAAAGTGTGATGTTACTGCCCCATAACTTACATGGGGTTGACCAAACTTGCAGAAACATGTTTATTTCTGCTGAAAAACACGTTTTGACACTTTCTGTACACTGGGGTTAAGGGCTGAGTGTGTGGGCTCTTCTGAGCCTTGCTGTTACAAGGAGATTCAGTTGTCTGAAAAAACGCGTTTATTTCGGGCTGAAAAACACGTTTTGAAAAGTGTGATGTTACTGCCCCATAACTTACATGGGGTTGACCAAACTTGCACAAACATGTTTATTTCTGCTGAAAAACACGTTTTGACTCTTTCTGCACAATGGGGTTAAGGGCTGAGTGTGTGGGCTCTTCTGAGCCTTGCTGTTACAAGTAGATTCAGTTGCCTGAAAAAACGCGTTTATTTCGGGCTGAAAAACACGTTTTGAAAAGTGTGATGTTACTGCCCCATAACTTACATGGGGTTGACCAAACTTGCAGAAACATGTTTATTTCTGCTGAAAAACACGTTTTGACCCTTTCTGCACACTGGGGTTAAGGGCTGAGTGTGTGGGCTCTTCTGACCCTTGCTGTTACAAGTAGATTCAGTTGCCTGAAAAAACGCGTTTATTTCGGGCTGAAAAACACGTTTTGAAAAGTGTTCTGTTACTGCCCCATAACTTACATGGGGTTGACCAAACTTGCAGAAACATGTTTATTTCTGCTGAAAAACACGTTTTGACACTTTCTGTACACTGGGGTTAAGGGCTGAGTGTGTGGGCTCTTCTTAGCCTTGCTGTTACAAGGAGATTCAGTTGTCTGAAAAAACGCGTTTATTTCGGGCTGAAAAACACGTTTTGAAAAGTGTGATGTTACTGCCCCATAACTTACATGGGGTTGACCAAACTTGCAGAAACATGTTTATTTCTGCTGAAAAACACGTTTTGACCCTTTCTGCACACTGGGGTTAAGGGCTGAGTGTGTGGGCTCTTCTGAGCCTTGCTGTTACAAGTAGATTCAGTTGCCTGAAAAAACGCGTTTATTTCGGGCTGAAAAACATGTTTTGAAAAGTGTGATGTTACTGCCCCATAACTTACATGGGGTTGACCAAACTTGCAGAAACATGTTTATTTCTGCTGAAAAACACGTTTTGACACTTTCTGTACACTGGGGTTAAGGGCTGAGTGTGTGGGCTCTTCTGAGCCTTGCTGTTACAAGGAGATTCAGTTGTCTGAAAAAACGCGTTTATTTCGGGCTGAAAAACACGTTTTGAAAAGTGTGATGTTACTGCCCCATAACTTACATGGGGTTGACCAAACTTGCAGAAACATGTTTATTTCTGCTGAAAAACACGTTTTGACCCTTTCTGCACAATGGGGTTAAGGGCTGAGTGTGTGGGCTCTTCTGAGCCTTGCTGTTACAAGGAGATTCAGTTGTCTGAAAAAACGCGTTTATTTCGGGCTGAAAAACACGTTTTGAAAAGTTTGATGTTACTGCCCCATAACTTACATGGGGTTGACCAAACTTGCAGAAACATGTTTATTTCTGCTGAAAAACACGTTTTGACCCTTTCTGCACACTGGGGTTAAGGGCTGAGTGTGTGGGCTCTTCTGAGCCTTGCTGTTACAAGTAGATTCAGTTGCCTGAAAAAACGCGTTTATTTCGGGCTGAAAAACACGTTTTGAAAAGTGTGATGTTACTGCCCCATAACTTACATGGGGTTGTCCAAACTTGCAGAAACATGTTTATTTCTGCTGAAAAACACGTTTTGACACTTTCTGTACACTGGGGTTAAGGGCTGAGTGTGTGGGCTCTTCTGAGCCTTGCTGTTACAAGGAGATTCAGTTGTCTGAAAAAACGCGTTTATTTCGGGCTGAAAAACACGTTTTGAAAAGTGTGATGTTACTGCCCCATAACTTACATGGGGTTGACCAAACTTGCAGAAACATGTTTATTTCTGCTGAAAAACACGTTTTGACCCTTTCTGCACACTGGGGTTAAGGGCTGAGTGTGTGGGCTCTTCTGAGCCTTGCTGTTACAAGTAGATTCAGTTGCCTGAAAAAACGCGTTTATTTCGGGCTGAAAAACACGTTTTGAAAAGTGTGATGTTACTGCCCCATAACTTACATGGGGTTGACCAAACTTGCAGAAACATGTTTATTTCTGCTGAAAAACACGTTTTGACACTTTCTGTACACTGGGGTTAAGGGCTGAGTGTGTGGGCTCTTCTGAGCCTTGCTGTTACAAGTAGATTCAGTTGCCTGAAAAAACGCGTTTATTTCGGGCTGAAAAACACGTTTTGAAAAGTGTGATAATACTGCCCCATAACTTACATGGGGTTGACCAAACTTGCAGAAACATGTTTATTTCTGCTGAAAAACACGTTTTGACACTTTCTGTACACTGGGGTTAAGGGCTGAGTGTGTGGGCTCTTCTGAGCCTTGCTGTTACAAGTAGATTCAGTTGCCTGAAAAAACGCGTTTATTTCGGGCTGAAAAACACGTTTTGAAAAGTGTGATAATACTGCCCCATAACTTACATGGGGTTGACCAAACTTGCAGAAACATGTTTATTTCTGCTGAAAAACACGTTTTGACACTTTCTGTACACTGGGGTTAAGGGCTGAGTGTGTGGGCTCTTCTGAGCCTTGCTGTTACAAGGAGATTCAGTTGTCTGAAAAAACGCGTTTATTTCGGGCTGAAAAACACGTTTTGAAAAGTGTGATGTTACTGCCCCATAACTTACATGGGGTTGACCAAACTTGCAGAAACATGTTTATTTCTGCTGAAAAACACGTTTTGACACTTTCTGTACACTGGGGTTAAGGGCTGAGTGTGTGGGCTCTTCTGAGCCTTGCTGTTACAAGGAGATTCAGTTGTCTGAAAAAACGCGTTTATTTCGGGCTGAAAAACACGTTTTGAAAAGTGTGATGTTACTGCCCCATAACTTACATGGGGTTGACCAAACTTGCAGAAACATGTTTATTTCTGCTGAAAAACACGTTTTGACACTTTCTGTACACTGGGGTTAAGGGCTGAGTGTGTGGGCTCTTCTGAGCCTTGCTGTTACATGGAGATTCAGTTGTCTGAAAAAACGCGTTTATTTCGGGCTGAAAAACACGTTTTGAAAAGTGTGATGTTACTGCCCCATAACTTACATGGGGTTGACCAAACTTGCAGAAACATGTTTATTTCTGCTGAAAAACACGTTTTGACACTTTCTGTACACTGGGGTTAAGGGCTGAGTGTGTGGGCTCTTCTGAGCCTTGCTGTTACAAGGAGATTCAGTTGTCTGAAAAAACGCGTTTATTTCGGGCTGAAAAACACGTTTTGAAAAGTGTGATGTTACTGCCCCATAACTTACATGGGGTTGACCAAACTTGCACAAACATGTTTATTTCTGCTGAAAAACACGTTTTGACTCTTTCTGCACAATGGGGTTAAGGGCTGAGTGTGTGGGCTCTTCTGAGCCTTGCTGTTACAAGTAGATTCAGTTGCCTGAAAAAACGCGTTTATTTCGGGCTGAAAAACACGTTTTGAAAAGTGTGATGTTACTGCCCCATAACTTACATGGGGTTGACCAAACTTGCAGAAACATGTTTATTTCTGCTGAAAAACACGTTTTGACCCTTTCTGCACACTGGGGTTAAGGGCTGAGTGTGTGGGCTCTTCTGACCCTTGCTGTTACAAGTAGATTCAGTTGCCTGAAAAAACGCGTTTATTTCGGGCTGAAAAACACGTTTTGAAAAGTGTTCTGTTACTGCCCCATAACTTACATGGGGTTGACCAAACTTGCAGAAACATGTTTATTTCTGCTGAAAAACACGTTTTGACACTTTCTGTACACTGGGGTTAAGGGCTGAGTGTGTGGGCTCTTCTGAGCCTTGCTGTTACAAGGAGATTCAGTTGTCTGAAAAAACGCGTTTATTTCGGGCTGAAAAACACGTTTTGAAAAGTGTGATGTTACTGCCCCATAACTTACATGGGGTTGACCAAACTTGCAGAAACATGTTTATTTCTGCTGAAAAACACGTTTTGACCCTTTCTGCACAATGGGGTTAAGGGCTGAGTGTGTGGGCTCTTCTGAGCCTTGCTGTTACAAGGAGATTTAGTTGTCTGAAAAAACGCGTTTATTTCGGGCTGAAAAACACGTTTTGAAAAGTGTGATGTTACTGCCCCATAACTTACATGGGGTTGACCAAACTTGCAGAAACATGTTTATTTCTGCTGAAAAACACGTTTTGACCCTTTCTGCACACTGGGGTTAAGGGCTGAGTGTGTGGGCTCTTCTGAGCCTTGCTGTTACAAGTAGATTCAGTTGCCTGAAAAAACGCGTTTATTTCGGGCTGAAAAACACGTTTTGAAAAGTGTGATGTTACTGCCCCATAACTTACATGGGGTTGACCAAACTTGCAGAAACATGTTTATTTCTGCTGAAAAACACGTTTTGACACTTTCTGTACACTGGGGTTAAGGGCTGAGTGTGTGGGCTCTTCTGAGCCTTGCTGTTACAAGGAGATTCAGTTGTCTGAAAAAACGCGTTTATTTCGGGCTGAAAAACACGTTTTGAAAAGTGTGATGTTACTGCCCCATAACTTACATGGGGTTGACCAAACTTGCAGAAACATGTTTATTTCTGCTGAAAAACACGTTTTGACCCTTTCTGCACAATGGGGTTAAGGGCTGAGTGTGTGGGCTCTTCTGAGCCTTGCTGTTACAAGGAGATTCAGTTGTCTGAAAAAACGCGTTTATTTCGGGCTGAAAAACACGTTTTGAAAAGTGTTCTGTTACTGCCCCATAACTTACATGGGGTTGACCAAACTTGCAGAAACATGTTTATTTCTGCTGAAAAACACGTTTTGACACTTTCTGTACACTGGGGTTAAGGGCTGAGTGTGTGGGCTCTTCTGAGCCTTGCTGTTACAAGTAGATTCAGTTGCCTGAAAAAACGCGTTTATTTCGGGCTGAAAAACACGTTTTGAAAAGTGTGATAATACTGCCCCATAACTTACATGGGGTTGACCAAACTTGCAGAAACATGTTTATTTCTGCTGAAAAACACGTTTTGACACTTTCTGTACACTGGGGTTAAGGGCTGAGTGTGTGGGCTCTTCTGAGCCTTGCTGTTACAAGGAGATTCAGTTGTCTGAAAAAACGCGTTTATTTCGGGCTGAAAAACACGTTTTGAAAAGTGTGATGTTACTGCCCCATAACTTACATGGGGTTGACCAAACTTGCAGAAACATGTTTATTTCTGCTGAAAAACACGTTTTGACCCTTTCTGCACACTGGGGTTAAGGGCTGAGTGTGTGGGCTCTTCTGAGCCTTGCTGTTACAAGTAGATTCAGTTGCCTGAAAAAACGCGTTTATTTCGGGCTGAAAAACACGTTTTGAAAAGTGTGATGTTACTGCCCCATAACTTACATGGGGTTGACCAAACTTGCAGAAACATGTTTATTTCTGCTGAAAAACACGTTTTGACACTTTCTGTACACTGGGGTTAAGGGCTGAGTGTGTGGGCTCTTCTGAGCCTTGCTGTTACAAGGAGATTCAGTTGTCTGAAAAAACGCGTTTATTTCGGGCTGAAAAACACGTTTTGAAAAGTGTGATGTTACTGCCCCATAACTTACATGGGGTTGACCAAACTTGCAGAAACATGTTTATTTCTGCTGAAAAACACGTTTTGACCCTTTCTGCACACTGGGGTTAAGGGCTGAGTGTGTGGGCTCTTCTGAGCCTTGCTGTTACAAGTAGATTCAGTTGCCTGAAAAAACGCGTTTATTTCGGGCTGAAAAACACGTTTTGAAAAGTGTGATGTTACTGCCCCATAACTTACATGGGGTTGACCAAACTTGCAGAAACATGTTTATTTCTGCTGAAAAACACGTTTTGACACTTTCTGTACACTGGGGTTAAGGGCTGAGTGTGTGGGCTCTTCTGAGCCTTGCTGTTACAAGTAGATTCAGTTGCCTGAAAAAACGCGTTTATTTCGGGCTGAAAAACACGTTTTGAAAAGTGTGATGTTACTGCCCCATAACTTACATGGGGTTGACCAAACTTGCAGAAACATGTTTATTTCTGCTGAAAAACACGTTTTGACACTTTCTGTACACTGGGGTTAAGGGCTGAGTGTGTGGGCTCTTCTGAGCCTTGCTGTTACAAGGAGATTCAGTTGTCTGAAAAAACGCGTTTCTTTCGGGCTGAAAAACACGTTTTGAAAAGTGTGATGTTACTGCCCCATAACTTACATGGGGTTGACCAAACTTGCAGAAACATGTTTATTTCTGCTGAAAAACACGTTTTGACACTTTCTGTACACTGGGGTTAAGGGCTGAGTGTGTGGGCTCTTCTGAGCCTTGCTGTTACAAGGAGATTCAGTTGTCTGAAAAAACGCGTTTATTTCGGGCTGAAAAACACGTTTTGAAAAGTGTGATGTTACTGCCCCATAACTTACATGGGGTTGACCAAACTTGCAGAAACATGTTTATTTCTGCTGAAAAACACGTTTTGACACTTTCTGTACACTGGGGTTAAGGGCTGAGTGTGTGGGCTCTTCTGAGCCTTGCTGTTACAAGGAGATTCAGTTGTCTGAAAAAACGCGTTTATTTCGGGCTGAAAAACACGTTTTGAAAAGTGTGATGTTACTGCCCCATAACTTACATGGGGTTGACCAAACTTGCAGAAACATGTTTATTTCTGCTGAAAAACACGTTTTGACCCTTTCTGCACACTGGGGTTAAGGGCTGAGTGTGTGGGCTCTTCTGAGCCTTGCTGTTACAAGTAGATTCAGTTGCCTGAAAAAACGCGTTTATTTCGGGCTGAAAAACACGTTTTGAAAAGTGTGATGTTACTGCCCCATAACTTACATGGGGTTGACCAAACTTGCAGAAACATGTTTATTTCTGCTGAAAAACACGTTTTGACACTTTCTGTACACTGGGGTTAAGGGCTGAGTGTGTGGGCTCTTCTGAGCCTTGCTGTTACAAGGAGATTCAGTTGTCTGAAAAAACGCGTTTATTTCGGGCTGAAAAACACGTTTTGAAAAGTGTGATGTTACTGCCCCATAACTTACATGGGGTTGACCAAACTTGCAGAAACATGTTTATTTCTGCTGAAAAACACGTTTTGACTCTTTCTGCACAATGGGTTTAAGGGCTGAGTGTGTGGGCTCTTCTGAGCCTTGCTGTTACAAGTAGATTCAGTTGCCTGAAAAAACGCGTTTATTTCGGGCTGAAAAACACGTTTTGAAAAGTGTGATGTTACTGCCCCATAACTTACATGGGGTTGACCAAACTTGCAGAAACATGTTTATTTCTGCTGAAAAACACGTTTTGACCCTTTCTGCACACTGGGGTTAAGGGCTGAGTGTGTGGGCTCTTCTGACCCTTGCTGTTACAAGTAGATTCAGTTGCCTGAAAAAACGCGTTTATTTCGGGCTGAAAAACACGTTTTGAAAAGTGTTCTGTTACTGCCCCATAACTTACATGGGGTTGACCAAACTTGCAGAAACATGTTTATTTCTGCTGAAAAACACGTTTTGACACTTTCTGTACACTGGGGTTAAGGGCTGAGTGTGTGGGCTCTTCTGAGCCTTGCTGTTACAAGGAGATTCAGTTGTCTGAAAAAACGCGTTTATTTCGGGCTGAAAAACACGTTTTGAAAAGTGTGATGTTACTGCCCCATAACTTACATGGGGTTGACCAAACTTGCAGAAACATGTTTATTTCTGCTGAAAAACACGTTTTGACACTTTCTGTACACTGGGGTTAAGGGCTGAGTGTGTGGGCTCTTCTGAGCCTTGCTGTTACAAGGAGATTCAGTTGTCTGAAAAAACGCGTTTATTTCGGGCTGAAAAACACGTTTTGAAAAGTGTGATGTTACTGCCCCATAACTTACATGGGGTTGACCAAACTTGCAGAAACATGTTTATTTCTGCTGAAAAACACGTTTTGACTCTTTCTGCACAATGGGGTTAAGGGCTGAGTGTGTGGGCTCTTCTGAGCCTTGCTGTTACAAGTAGATTCAGTTGCCTGAAAAAACGCGTTTATTTCGGGCTGAAAAACACGTTTTGAAAAGTGTGATGTTACTGCCCCATAACTTACATGGGGTTGACCAAACTTGCAGAAACATGTTTATTTCTGCTGAAAAACACGTTTTGACACTTTCTGTACACTGGGGTTAAGGGCTGAGTGTGTGGGCTCTTCTGAGCCTTGCTGTTACAAGGAGATTCAGTTGTCTGAAAAAACGCGTTTATTTCGGGCTGAAAAACACGTTTTGAAAAGTGTGATGTTACTGCCCCATAACTTACATGGGGTTGACCAAACTTGCAGAAACATGTTTATTTCTGCTGAAAAACACGTTTTGACTCTTTCTGCACAATGGGGTTAAGGGCTGAGTGTGTGGGCTCTTCTGAGCCTTGCTGTTACAAGTAGATTCAGTTGCCTGAAAAAACGCGTTTATTTCGGGCTGAAAAACACGTTTTGAAAAGTGTGATGTTACTGCCCCATAACTTACATGGGGTTGACCAAACTTGCAGAAACATGTTTATTTCTGCTGAAAAACACGTTTTGACCCTTTCTGCACACTGGGGTTAAGGGCTGAGTGTGTGGGCTCTTCTGACCCTTGCTGTTACAAGTAGATTCAGTTGCCTGAAAAAACGCGTTTATTTCGGGCTGAAAAACACGTTTTGAAAAGTGTTCTGTTACTGCCCCATAACTTACATGGGGTTGACCAAACTTGCAGAAACATGTTTATTTCTGCTGAAAAACACGTTTTGACACTTTCTGTACACTGGGGTTAAGGGCTGAGTGTGTGGGCTCTTCTGAGCCTTGCTGTTACAAGGAGATTCAGTTGTCTGAAAAAACGCGTTTATTTCGGGCTGAAAAACACGTTTTGAAAAGTGTGATGTTACTGCCCCATAACTTACATGGGGTTGACCAAACTTGCAGAAACATGTTTATTTCTGCTGAAAAACACGTTTTGACACTTTCTGTACACTGGGGTTAAGGGCTGAGTGTGTGGGCTCTTCTGAGCCTTGCTGTTACAAGGAGATTCAGTTGTCTGAAAAAACGCGTTTATTTCGGGCTGAAAAACACGTTTTGAAAAGTGTGATGTTACTGCCCCATAACTTACATGGGGTTGACCAAACTTGCAGAAACATGTTTATTTCTGCTGAAAAACACGTTTTGACTCTTTCTGCACAATGGGGTTAAGGGCTGAGTGTGTGGGCTCTTCTGAGCCTTGCTGTTACAAGTAGATTCAGTTGCCTGAAAAAACGCGTTTATTTCGGGCTGAAAAACACGTTTTGAAAAGTGTGATGTTACTGCCCCATAACTTACATGGGGTTGACCAAACTTGCAGAAACATGTTTATTTCTGCTGAAAAACACGTTTTGACCCTTTCTGCACACTGGGGTTAAGGGCTGAGTGTGTGGGCTCTTCTGACCCTTGCTGTTACAAGTAGATTCAGTTGCCTGAAAAAACGCGTTTATTTCGGGCTGAAAAACACGTTTTGAAAAGTGTTCTGTTACTGCCCCATAACTTACATGGGGTTGACCAAACTTGCAGAAACATGTTTATTTCTGCTGAAAAACACGTTTTGACACTTTCTGTACACTGGGGTTAAGGGCTGAGTGTGTGGGCTCTTCTTAGCCTTGCTGTTACAAGGAGATTCAGTTGTCTGAAAAAACGCGTTTATTTCGGGCTGAAAAACACGTTTTGAAAAGTGTGATGTTACTGCCCAATAACTTACATGGGGTTGACCAAACTTGCAGAAACATGTTTATTTCTGCTGAAAAACACGTTTTGACCCTTTCTGCACACTGGGGTTAAGGGCTGAGTGTGTGGGCTCTTCTGAGCCTTGCTGTTACAAGTAGATTCAGTTGCCTGAAAAAACGCGTTTATTTCGGGCTGAAAAACACGTTTTGAAAAGTGTGATGTTACTGCCCCATAACTTACATGAGGTTGACCAAACTTGCAGAAACATGTTTATTTCTGCTGAAAAACACGTTTTGACACTTTCTGTACACTGGGGTTAAGGGCTGAGTGTGTGGGCTCTTCTGAGCCTTGCTGTTACAAGGAGATTCAGTTGTCTGAAAAAACGCGTTTATTTCGGGCTGAAAAACACGTTTTGAAAAGTGTGATGTTACTGCCCCATAACTTACATGGGGTTGACCAAACTTGCAGAAACATGTTTATTTCTGCTGAAAAACACGTTTTGACCCTTTCTGCACAATGGGGTTAAGGGCTGAGTGTGTGGGCTCTTCTGAGCCTTGCTGTTACAAGGAGATTCAGTTGTCTGAAAAAACGCGTTTATTTCGGGCTGAAAAACACGTTTTGAAAAGTGTGATGTTACTGCCCCATAACTTACATGGGGTTGACCAAACTTGCAGAAACATGTTTATTTCTGCTGAAAAACACGTTTTGACCCTTTCTGCACACTGGGGTTAAGGGCTGAGTGTGTGGGCTCTTCTGAGCCTTGCTGTTACAAGTAGATTCAGTTGCCTGAAAAAACGCGTTTATTTCGGGCTGAAAAACACGTTTTGAAAAGTGTGATGTTACTGCCCCATAACTTACATGGGGTTGACCAAACTTGCAGAAACATGTTTATTTCTGCTGAAAAACACGTTTTGACCCTTTCTGCACAATGGGGTTAAGGGCTGAGTGTGTGGGCTCTTCTGAGCCTTGCTGTTACAAGTAGATTCAGTTGCCTGAAAAAACGCGTTTATTTCGGGCTGAAAAACACGTTTTGAAAAGTGTGATGTTACTGCCCCATAACTTACATGGGGTTGACCAAACTTGCAGAAACATGTTTATTTCTGCTGAAAAACACGTTTTGACACTTTCTGTACACTGGGGTTAAGGGCTGAGTGTGTGGGCTCTTCTGAGCCTTGCTGTTACATGGAGATTCAGTTGTCTGAAAAAACGCGTTTATTTCGGGCTGAAAAACACGTTTTGAAAAGTGTGATGTTACTGCCCCATAACTTACATGGGGTTGACCAAACTTGCAGAAACATGTTTATTTCTGCTGAAAAACACGTTTTGACACTTTCTGTACACTGGGGTTAAGGGCTGAGTGTGTGGGCTCTTCTGAGCCTTGCTGTTACAAGGAGATTCAGTTGTCTGAAAAAACGCGTTTATTTCGGGCTGAAAAACACGTTTTGAAAAGTGTTCTTTTACTGCCCCATAACTTACATGGGGTTGACCAAACTTGCAGAAACATGTTTATTTCTGCTGAAAAACACGTTTTGACACTTTCTGTACACTGGGGTTAAGGGCTGAGTGTGTGGGCTCTTCTGAGCCTTGCTGTTACAAGTAGATTCAGTTGCCTGAAAAAACGCGTTTATTTCGGGCTGAAAAACACGTTTTGAAAAGTGTGATAATACTGCCCCATAACTTACATGGGGTTGACCAAACTTGCAGAAACATGTTTATTTCTGCTGAAAAACACGTTTTGACCCTTTCTGCACAATGGGGTTAAGGGCTGAGTGTGTGGGCTCTTCTGAGCGTTGCTGTTACAAGGAGATTCAGTTGCCTGAAAAAACGCGTTTATTTCGGGCTGAAAAATACGTTTTGAAAAGTGTGATGTTACTGCCCCATAACTTACATGGGGTTGACCAAACTTGCAGAAACATGTTTATTTCTGCTGAAAAACACGTTTTGACACTTTCTGTACACTGGGGTTAAGGGCTGAGTGTGTGGGCTCTTCTGAGCCTTGCTGTTACAAGGAGATTCAGTTGTCTGAAAAAACGCGTTTATTTCGGGCTGAAAAACACGTTTTGAAAAGTGTGATGTTACTGCCCCATAACTTACATGGGGTTGACCAAACTTGCAGAAACATGTTTATTTCTGCTGAAAAACACGTTTTGACACTTTCTGTACACTGGGGTTAAGGGCTGAGTGTGTGGGCTCTTCTGAGCCTTGCTGTTACAAGGAGATTCAGTTGTCGTAAAAAACGCGTTTATTTCGGGCTGAAAAACACGTTTTGAAAAGTGTTCTGTTACTGCCCCATAACTTACATGGGGTTGACCAAACTTGCAGAAACATGTTTATTTCTGCTGAAAAACACGTTTTGACACTTTCTGTACACTGGGGTTAAGGGCTGAGTGTGTGGGCTCTTCTGAGCCTTGCTGTTACAAGGAGATTCAGTTGTCTGAAAAAACGCGTTTATTTCGGGCTGAAAAACACGTTTTGAAAAGTGTGATGTTACTGCCCCATAACTTCCATGGGGTTGACCAAACTTGCAGAAACATGTTTATTTCTGCTGAAAAACACGTTTTGACCCTTTCTGCACACTGGGGTTAAGGGCTGAGTGTGTGGGCTCTTCTGAGCCTTGCTGTTACAAGTAGATTCAGTTGCCTGAAAAAACGCGTTTATTTCGGGCTGAAAAACACGTTTTGAAAAGTGTGATGTTACTGCCCCATAACTTACATGGGGTTGACCAAACTTGCAGAAACATGTTTATTTCTGCTGAAAAACACGTTTTGACACTTTCTGTACACTGGGGTTAAGGGCTGAGTGTGTGGGCTCTTCTGAGCCTTGCTGTTACAAGTAGATTCAGTTGCCTGAAAAAACGCGTTTATTTCGGGCTGAAAAACACGTTTTGAAAAGTGTGATGTTACTGCCCCATAACTTACATGGGGTTGACCAAACTTGCAGAAACATGTTTATTTCTGCTGAAAAACACGTTTTGACCCTTTCTGCACAATGGGGTTAAGGGCTGAGTGTGTGGGCTCTTCTGAGCCTTGCTGTTACAAGTAGATTCAGTTGCCTGAAAAAACGCGTTTATTTCGGGCTGAAAAACACGTTTTGAAAAGTGTGATGTTACTGCCCCATAACTTACATGGGGTTGACCAAACTTGCAGAAACATGTTTATTTCTGCTGAAAAACACGTTTTGACACTTTCTGTACACTGGGGTTAAGGGCTGAGTGTGTGGGCTCTTCTGAGCCTTGCTGTTACAAGGAGATTCAGTTGTCTGAAAAAACGCGTTTATTTCGGGCTGAAAAACACGTTTTGAAAAGTGTGATGTTACTGCCCCATAACTTACATGGGGTTGACCAAACTTGCAGAAACATGTTTATTTCTGCTGAAAAACACGTTTTGACACTTTCTGCACAATGGGGTTAAGGGCTGAGTGTGTGGGCTCTTCTGAGCCTTGCTGTTACAAGGAGATTCAGTTGTCTGAAAAAACGCGTTTATTTCGGGCTGAAAAACACGTTTTGAAAAGTGTTCTGTTACTGCCCCATAACTTACATGGGGTTGACCAAACTTGCAGAAACATGTTTATTTCTGCTGAAAAACACGTTTTGACACTTTCTGTACACTGGGGTTAAGGGCTGAGTGTGTGGGCTCTTCTGAGCCTTGCTGTTACAAGTAGATTCAGTTGCCTGAAAAAACGCGTTTATTTCGGGCTGAAAAACACGTTTTGAAAAGTGTGATAATACTGCCCCATAACTTACATGGGGTTGACCAAACTTGCAGAAACATGTTTATTTCTGCTGAAAAACACGTTTTGACACTTTCTGTACACTGGGGTTAAGGGCTGAGTGTGTGGGCTCTTCTGAGCCTTGCTGTTACAAGGAGATTCAGTTGTCTGAAAAAACGCGTTTATTTCGGGCTGAAAAACACGTTTTGAAAAGTGTGATGTTACTGCCCCATAACTTACATGGGGTTGACCAAACTTGCAGAAACATGTTTATTTCTGCTGAAAAACACGTTTTGACCCTTTCTGCACACTGGGGTTAAGGGCTGAGTGTGTGGGCTCTTCTGAGCCTTGCTGTTACAAGGAGATTCAGTTGTCTGAAAAAACGCGTTTATTTCGGGCTGAAAAACACGTTTTGAAAAGTGTGATGTTACTGCCCCATAACTTACATGGGGTTGACCAAACTTGCAGAAACATGTTTATTTCTGCTGAAAAACACGTTTTGACACTTTCTGCACAATGGGGTTAAGGGCTGAGTGTGTGGGCTCTTCTGAGCCTTGCTGTTACAAGTAGATTCAGTTGCCTGAAAAAACGCGTTTATTTCGGGCTGAAAAACACGTTTTGAAAAGTGTGATGTTACTGCCCCATAACTTACATGGGGTTGACCAAACTTGCAGAAACATGTTTATTTCTGCTGAAAAACACGTTTTGACACTTTCTGTACACTGGGGTTAAGGGCTGAGTGTGTGGGCTCTTCTGAGCCTTGCTGTTACATGGAGATTCAGTTGTCTGAAAAAACGCGTTTATTTCGGGCTGAAAAACACGTTTTGAAAAGTGTGATGTTACTGCCCCATAACTTACATGGGGTTGACCAAACTTGCAGAAACATGTTTATTTCTGCTGAAAAACACGTTTTGACACTTTCTGTACACTGGGGTTAAGGGCTGAGTGTGTGGGCTCTTCTGAGCCTTGCTGTTACAAGGAGATTCAGTTGTCTGAAAAAACGCGTTTATTTCGGGCTGAAAAACACGTTTTGAAAAGTGTTCTGTTACTGCCCCATAACTTACATGGGGTTGACCAAACTTGCAGAAACATGTTTATTTCTGCTGAAAAACACGTTTTGACACTTTCTGTACACTGGGGTTAAGGGCTGAGTGTGTGGGCTCTTCTGAGCCTTGCTGTTACAAGTAGATTCAGTTGCCTGAAAAAACGCGTTTATTTCGGGCTGAAAAACACGTTTTGAAAAGTGTGATAATACTGCCCCATAACTTACATGGGGTTGACCAAACTTGCAGAAACATGTTTATTTCTGCTGAAAAACACGTTTTGACACTTTCTGTACACTGGGGTTAAGGGCTGAGTGTGTGGGCTCTTCTGAGCCTTGCTGTTACAAGGAGATTCAGTTGTCTGAAAAAACGCGTTTATTTCGGGCTGAAAAACACGTTTTGAAAAGTGTGATGTTACTGCCCCATAACTTACATGGGGTTGACCAAACTTGCAGAAACATGTTTATTTCTGCTGAAAAACACGTTTTGACACTTTCTGTACACTGGGGTTAAGGGCTGAGTGTGTGGGCTCTTCTGAGCCTTGCTGTTACAAGGAGATTCAGTTGTCTGAAAAAACGCGTTTATTTCGGGCTGAAAAACACGTTTTGAAAAGTGTTCTGTTACTGCCCCATAACTTACATGGGGTTGACCAAACTTGCAGAAACATGTTTATTTCTGCTGAAAAACACGTTTTGACACTTTCTGTACACTGGGGTTAAGGGCTGAGTGTGTGGGCTCTTCTGAGCCTTGCTGTTACAAGTAGATTCAGTTGCCTGAAAAAACGCGTTTATTTCGGGCTGAAAAACACGTTTTGAAAAGTGTGATGTTACTGCCCCATAACTTACATGGGGTTGACCAAACTTGCAGAAACATGTTTATTTCTGCTGAAAAACACGTTTTGACCCTTTCTGCACACTGGGGTTAAGGGCTGAGTGTGTGGGCTCTTCTGAGCCTTGCTGTTACAAGTAGATTCAGTTGCCTGAAAAAACGCGTTTATTTCGGGCTGAAAAACACGTTTTGAAAAGTGTGATGTTACTGCCCCATAACTTACATGGGGTTGACCAAACTTGCAGAAACATGTTTATTTCTGCTGAAAAACACGTTTTGACACTTTCTGTACAGTGGGGTTAAGGGCTGAGTGTGTGGGCTCTTCTGAGCCTTGCTGTTACAAGGAGATTCAGTTGTCTGAAAAAACGCGTTTATTTCGGGCTGAAAAACACGTTTTGAAAAGTGTGATGTTACTGCCCCATAACTTACATGGGGTTGACCAAACTTGCAGAAACATGTTTATTTCTGCTGAAAAACACGTTTTGACCCTTTCTGCACACTGGGGTTAAGGGCTGAGTGTGTGGGCTCTTCTGAGCCTTGCTGTTACAAGTAGATTCAGTTGCCTGAAAAAACGCGTTTATTTCGGGCTGAAAAACACGTTTTGAAAAGTGTGATGTTACTGCCCCATAACTTACATGGGGTTGACCAAACTTGCAGAAACATGTTTATTTCTGCTGAAAAACACGTTTTGACACTTTCTGTACACTGAAGTTAAGGGCTGAGTGTGTGGGCTCTTCTGAGCCTTGCTGTTACAAGTAGATTCAGTTGCCTGAAAAAACGCGTTTATTTCGGGCTGAAAAACACGTTTTGAAAAGTGTGATGTTACTGCCCCATAACTTACATGGGGTTGACCAAACTTGCAGAAACATGTTTATTTCTGCTGAAAAACACGTTTTGACCCTTTCTGCACAATGGGGTTAAGGACTGAGTGTGTGGGCTCTTCTGAGCCTTGCTGTTACAAGTAGATTCAGTTGCCTGAAAAAACGCGTTTATTTCGGGCTGAAAAACACGTTTTGAAAAGTGTGATGTTACTGCCCCATAACTTACATGGGGTTGACCAAACTTGCAGAAACATGTTTATTTCTGCTGAAAAACACGTTTTGACACTTTCTGTACACTGGGGTTAAGGGCTGAGTGTGTGGGCTCTTCTGAGCCTTGCTGTTACAAGGAGATTCAGTTGTCTGAAAAAACGCGTTTATTTCGGGCTGAAAAACACGTTTTGAAAAGTGTGATGTTACTGCCCCATAACTTACATGGGGTTGACCAAACTTGCAGAAACATGTTTATTTCTGCTGAAAAACACGTTTTGACACTTTCTGTACACTGGGGTTAAGGGCTGAGTGTGTGGGCTCTTCTGAGCCTTGCTGTTACAAGGAGATTCAGTTGTCTGAAAAAACGCGTTTATTTCGGGCTGAAAAACACGTTTTGAAAAGTGTGATGTTACTGCCCCATAACTTACATGGGGTTGACCAAACTTGCAGAAACATGTTTATTTCTGCTGAAAAACACGTTTTGACACTTTCTGCACAATGGGGTTAAGGGCTGAGTGTGTGGGCTCTTCTGAGCCTTGCTGTTACAAGTAGATTCAGTTGCCTGAAAAAACGCGTTTATTTCGGGCTGAAAAACACGTTTTGAAAAGTGTGATGTTACTGCCCCATAACTTACATGGGGTTGACCAAACTTGCAGAAACATGTTTATTTCTGCTGAAAAACACGTTTTGACACTTTCTGTACACTGGGGTTAAGGGCTGAGTGTGTGGGCTCTTCTGAGCCTTGCTGTTACAAGGAGATTCAGTTGTCTGAAAAAACGCGTTTATTTCGGGCTGAAAAACACGTTTTGAAAAGTGTTCTGTTACTGCCCCATAACTTACATGGGGTTGACCAAACTTGCAGAAACATGTTTATTTCTGCTGAAAAACACGTTTTGACACTTTCTGTACACTGGGGTTAAGGGCTGAGTGTGTGGGCTCTTCTGAGCCTTGCTGTTACAAGGAGATTCAGTTGTCTGAAAAAACGCGTTTATTTCGGGCTGAAAAACACGTTTTGAAAAGTGTTCTGTTACTGCCCCATAACTTACATGGGGTTGACCAAACTTGCAGAAACATGTTTATTTCTGCTGAAAAACACGTTTTGACACTTTCTGTACACTGGGGTTAAGGGCTGAGTGTGTGGGCTCTTCTGAGCCTTGCTGTTACAAGTAGATTCAGTTGCCTGAAAAAACGCGTTTATTTCGGGCTGAAAAACACGTTTTGAAAAGTGTGATAATACTGCCCCATAACTTACATGGGGTTGACCAAACTTGCAGAAACATGTTTATTTCTGCTGAAAAACACGTTTTGACACTTTCTGTACACTGGGGTTAAGGGCTGAGTGTGTGGGCTCTTCTGAGCCTTGCTGTTACAAGGAGATTCAGTTGTCTGAAAAAACGCGTTTATTTCGGGCTGAAAAACACGTTTTGAAAAGTGTGATGTTACTGCCCCATAACTTACATGGGGTTGACCAAACTTGCAGAAACATGTTTATTTCTGCTGAAAAACACGTTTTGACCCTTTCTGCACACTGGGGTTAAGGGCTGAGTGTGTGGGCTCTTCTGAGCCTTGCTGTTACAAGGAGATTCAGTTGTCTGAAAAAACGCGTTTATTTCGGGCTGAAAAACACGTTTTGAAAAGTGTGATGTTACTGCCCCATAACTTACATGGGGTTGACCAAACTTGCAGAAACATGTTTATTTCTGCTGAAAAACACGTTTTGACACTTTCTGCACAATGGGGTTAAGGGCTGAGTGTGTGGGCTCTTCTGAGCCTTGCTGTTACAAGTAGATTCAGTTGCCTGAAAAAACGCGTTTATTTCGGGCTGAAAAACACGTTTTGAAAAGTGTGATGTTACTGCCCCATAACTTACATGGGGTTGACCAAACTTGCAGAAACATGTTTATTTCTGCTGAAAAACACGTTTTGACACTTTCTGTACACTGGGGTTAAGGGCTGAGTGTGTGGGCTCTTCTGAGCCTTGCTGTTACATGGAGATTCAGTTGTCTGAAAAAACGCGTTTATTTCGGGCTGAAAAACACGTTTTGAAAAGTGTGATGTTACTGCCCCATAACTTACATGGGGTTGACCAAACTTGCAGAAACATGTTTATTTCTGCTGAAAAACACGTTTTGACACTTTCTGTACACTGGGGTTAAGGGCTGAGTGTGTGGGCTCTTCTGAGCCTTGCTGTTACAAGGAGATTCAGTTGTCTGAAAAAACGCGTTTATTTCGGGCTGAAAAACACGTTTTGAAAAGTGTTCTGTTACTGCCCCATAACTTACATGGGGTTGACCAAACTTGCAGAAACATGTTTATTTCTGCTGAAAAACACGTTTTGACACTTTCTGTACACTGGGGTTAAGGGCTGAGTGTGTGGGCTCTTCTGAGCCTTGCTGTTACAAGTAGATTCAGTTGCCTGAAAAAACGCGTTTATTTCGGGCTGAAAAACACGTTTTGAAAAGTGTGATAATACTGCCCCATAACTTACATGGGGTTGACCAAACTTGCAGAAACATGTTTATTTCTGCTGAAAAACACGTTTTGACACTTTCTGTACACTGGGGTTAAGGGCTGAGTGTGTGGGCTCTTCTGAGCCTTGCTGTTACAAGGAGATTCAGTTGTCTGAAAAAACGCGTTTATTTCGGGCTGAAAAACACGTTTTGAAAAGTGTGATGTTACTGCCCCATAACTGACATGGGGTTGACCAAACTTGCAGAAACATGTTTATTTCTGCTGAAAAACACGTTTTGACACTTTCTGTACACTGGGGTTAAGGGCTGAGTGTGTGGGCTCTTCTGAGCCTTGCTGTTACAAGGAGATTCAGTTGTCTGAAAAAACGCGTTTATTTCGGGCTGAAAAACACGTTTTGAAAAGTGTTCTGTTACTGCCCCATAACTTACATGGGGTTGACCAAACTTGCAGAAACATGTTTATTTCTGCTGAAAAACACGTTTTGACACTTTCTGTACACTGGGGTTAAGGGCTGAGTGTGTGGGCTCTTCTGAGCCTTGCTGTTACAAGTAGATTCAGTTGCCTGAAAAAACGCGTTTATTTCGGGCTGAAAAACACGTTTTGAAAAGTGTGATGTTACTGCCCCATAACTTACATGGGGTTGACCAAACTTGCAGAAACATGTTTATTTCTGCTGAAAAACACGTTTTGACCCTTTCTGCACACTGGGGTTAAGGGCTGAGTGTGTGGGCTCTTCTGAGCCTTGCTGTTACAAGTAGATTCAGTTGCCTGAAAAAACGCGTTTATTTCGGGCTGAAAAACACGTTTTGAAAAGTGTGATGTTACTGCCCCATAACTTACATGGGGTTGACCAAACTTGCAGAAACATGTTTATTTCTGCTGAAAAACACGTTTTGACACTTTCTGTACAGTGGGGTTAAGGGCTGAGTGTGTGGGCTCTTCTGAGCCTTGCTGTTACAAGGAGATTCAGTTGTCTGAAAAAACGCGTTTATTTCGGGCTGAAAAACACGTTTTGAAAAGTGTGATGTTACTGCCCCATAACTTACATGGGGTTGACCAAACTTGCAGAAACATGTTTATTTCTGCTGAAAAACACGTTTTGACCCTTTCTGCACACTGGGGTTAAGGGCTGAGTGTGTGGGCTCTTCTGAGCCTTGCTGTTACAAGTAGATTCAGTTGCCTGAAAAAACGCGTTTATTTCGGGCTGAAAAACACGTTTTGAAAAGTGTGATGTTACTGCCCCATAACTTACATGGGGTTGACCAAACTTGCAGAAACATGTTTATTTCTGCTGAAAAACACGTTTTGACACTTTCTGTACACTGAAGTTAAGGGCTGAGTGTGTGGGCTCTTCTGAGCCTTGCTGTTACAAGTAGATTCAGTTGCCTGAAAAAACGCGTTTATTTCGGGCTGAAAAACACGTTTTGAAAAGTGTGATGTTACTGCCCCATAACTTACATGGGGTTGACCAAACTTGCAGAAACATGTTTATTTCTGCTGAAAAACACGTTTTGACCCTTTCTGCACAATGGGGTTAAGGACTGAGTGTGTGGGCTCTTCTGAGCCTTGCTGTTACAAGTAGATTCAGTTGCCTGAAAAAACGCGTTTATTTCGGGCTGAAAAACACGTTTTGAAAAGTGTGATGTTACTGCCCCATAACTTACATGGGGTTGACCAAACTTGCAGAAACATGTTTATTTCTGCTGAAAAACACGTTTTGACACTTTCTGTACACTGGGGTTAAGGGCTGAGTGTGTGGGCTCTTCTGAGCCTTGCTGTTACAAGGAGATTCAGTTGTCTGAAAAAACGCGTTTATTTCGGGCTGAAAAACACGTTTTGAAAAGTGTGATGTTACTGCCCCATAACTTACATGGGGTTGACCAAACTTGCAGAAACATGTTTATTTCTGCTGAAAAACACGTTTTGACACTTTCTGTACACTGGGGTTAAGGGCTGAGTGTGTGGGCTCTTCTGAGCCTTGCTGTTACAAGGAGATTCAGTTGTCTGAAAAAACGCGTTTATTTCGGGCTGAAAAACACGTTTTGAAAAGTGTGATGTTACTGCCCCATAACTTACATGGGGTTGACCAAACTTGCAGAAACATGTTTATTTCTGCTGAAAAACACGTTTTGACACTTTCTGCACAATGGGGTTAAGGGCTGAGTGTGTGGGCTCTTCTGAGCCTTGCTGTTACAAGTAGATTCAGTTGCCTGAAAAAACGCGTTTATTTCGGGCTGAAAAACACGTTTTGAAAAGTGTGATGTTACTGCCCCATAACTTACATGGGGTTGACCAAACTTGCAGAAACATGTTTATTTCTGCTGAAAAACACGTTTTGACACTTTCTGTACACTGGGGTTAAGGGCTGAGTGTGTGGGCTCTTCTGAGCCTTGCTGTTACAAGGAGATTCAGTTGTCTGAAAAAACGCGTTTATTTCGGGCTGAAAAACACGTTTTGAAAAGTGTTCTGTTACTGCCCCATAACTTACATGGGGTTGACCAAACTTGCAGAAACATGTTTATTTCTGCTGAAAAACACGTTTTGACACTTTCTGTACACTGGGGTTAAGGGCTGAGTGTGTGGGCTCTTCTGAGCCTTGCTGTTACAAGTAGATTCAGTTGCCTGAAAAAACGCGTTTATTTCGGGCTGAAAAACACGTTTTGAAAAGTGTGATAATACTGCCCCATAACTTACATGGGGTTGACCAAACTTGCAGAAACATGTTTATTTCTGCTGAAAAACACGTTTTGACACTTTCTGTACACTGGGGTTAAGGGCTGAGTGTGTGGGCTCTTCTGAGCCTTGCTGTTACAAGGAGATTCAGTTGTCTGAAAAAACGCGTTTATTTCGGGCTGAAAAACACGTTTTGAAAAGTGTGATGTTACTGCCCCATAACTTACATGGGGTTGACCAAACTTGCAGAAACATGTTTATTTCTGCTGAAAAACACGTTTTGACACTTTCTGTACACTGGGGTTAAGGGCTGAGTGTGTGGGCTCTTCTGAGCCTTGCTGTTACAAGGAGATTCAGTTGTCGTAAAAAACGCGTTTATTTCGGGCTGAAAAACACGTTTTGAAAAGTGTTCTGTTACTGCCCCATAACTTACATGGGGTTGACCAAACTTGCAGAAACATGTTTATTTCTGCTGAAAAACACGTTTTGACACTTTCTGTACACTGGGGTTAAGGGCTGAGTGTGTGGGCTCTTCTGAGCCTTGCTGTTACAAGTAGATTCAGTTGCCTGAAAAAACGCGTTTATTTCGGGCTGAAAAACACGTTTTGAAAAGTGTGATAATACTGCCCCATAACTTACATGGGGTTGACCAAACTTGCAGAAACATGTTTATTTCTGCTGAAAAACACGTTTTGACACTTTCTGTACACTGGGGTTAAGGGCTGAGTGTGTGGGCTCTTCTGAGCCTTGCTGTTACAAGGAGATTCAGTTGTCTGAAAAAACGCGTTTATTTCGGGCTGAAAAACACGTTTTGAAAAGTGTGATGTTACTGCCCCATAACTTACATGGGGTTGACCAAACTTGCAGAAACATGTTTATTTCTGCTGAAAAACACGTTTTGACCCTTTCTGCACACTGGGGTTAAGGGCTGAGTGTGTGGGCTCTTCTGAGCCTTGCTGTTACAAGTAGATTCAGTTGCCTGAAAAAACGCGTTTATTTCGGGCTGAAAAACACGTTTTGAAAAGTGTGATGTTACTGCCCCATAACTTACATGGGGTTGACCAAACTTGCAGAAACATGTTTATTTCTGCTGAAAAACACGTTTTGACACTTTCTGTACACTGGGGTTAAGGGCTGAGTGTGTGGGCTCTTCTGAGCCTTGCTGTTACAAGGAGATTCAGTTGTCTGAAAAAACGCGTTTATTTCGGGCTGAAAAACACGTTTTGAAAAGTGTGATGTTACTGCCCCATAACTTACATGGGGTTGACCAAACTTGCAGAAACATGTTTATTTCTGCTGAAAAACACGTTTTGACCCTTTCTGCACACTGGGGTTAAGGGCTGAGTGTGTGGGCTCTTCTGAGCCTTGCTGTTACAAGTAGATTCAGTTGCCTGAAAAAACGCGTTTATTTCGGGCTGAAAAACACGTTTTGAAAAGTGTGATGTTACTGCCCCATAACTTACATGGGGTTGACCAAACTTGCAGAAACATGTTTATTTCTGCTGAAAAACACGTTTTGACACTTTCTGTACACTGGGGTTAAGGGCTGAGTGTGTGGGCTCTTCTGAGCCTTGCTGTTACAAGTAGATTCAGTTGCCTGAAAAAACGCGTTTATTTCGGGCTGAAAAACACGTTTTGAAAAGTGTGATGTTACTGCCCCATAACTTACATGGGGTTGACCAAACTTGCAGAAACATGTTTATTTCTGCTGAAAAACACGTTTTGACCCTTTCTGCACAATGGGGTTAAGGGCTGAGTGTGTGGGCTCTTCTGAGCCTTGCTGTTACAAGTAGATTCAGTTGCCTGAAAAAACGCGTTTATTTCGGGCTGAAAAACACGTTTTGAAAAGTGTGATGTTACTGCCCCATAACTTACATGGGGTTGACCAAACTTGCAGAAACATGTTTATTTCTGCTGAAAAACACGTTTTGACACTTTCTGTACACTGGGGTTAAGGGCTGAGTGTGTGGGCTCTTCTGAGCCTTGCTGTTACAAGGAGATTCAGTTGTCTGAAAAAACGCGTTTATTTCGGGCTGAAAAACATGTTTTGAAAAGTGTGATGTTACTGCCCCATAACTTACATGGGGTTGACCAAACTTGCAGAAACATGTTTATTTCTGCTGAAAAACACGTTTTGACCCTTTCTGCACACTGGAGTTAAGGGCTGAGTGTGTGGGCTCTTCTGAGCCTTGCTGTTACAAGTAGATTCAGTTGCCTGAAAAAACGCGTTTATTTCGGGCTGAAAAACACGTTTTGAAAAGTGTGATGTTACTGCCCCATAACTTACATGGGGTTGTCCAAACTTGCAGAAACATGTTTATTTCTGCTGAAAAACACGTTTTGACACTTTCTGTACACTGGGGTTAAGGGCTGAGTGTGTGGGCTCTTCTGAGCCTTGCTGTTACAAGGAGATTCAGTTGTCTGAAAAAACGCGTTTATTTCGGGCTGAAAAACACGTTTTGAAAAGTGTGATGTTACTGCCCCATATCTTACATGGGGTTGACCAAACTTGCACAAACATGTTTATTTCTGCTGAAAAACACGTTTTGACCCTTTCTGCACACTGGGGTTAAGGGCTGAGTGTGTGGGCTCTTCTGAGCCTTGCTGTTACAAGTAGATTCAGTTGCCTGAAAAAACGCGTTTATTTCGGGCTGAAAAACACGTTTTGAAAAGTGTGATGTTACTGCCCCATAACTTACATGGGGTTGACCAAACTTGCAGAAACATGTTTATTTCTGCTGAAAAACACGTTTTGACACTTTCTGTACACTGGGGTTAAGGGCTGAGTGTGTGGGCTCTTCTGAGCCTTGCTGTTACAAGTAGATTCAGTTGCCTGAAAAAACGCGTTTATTTCGGGCTGAAAAACACGTTTTGAAAAGTGTGATAATACTGCCCCATAACTTACATGGGGTTGACCAAACTTGCAGAAACATGTTTATTTCTGCTGAAAAACACGTTTTGACACTTTCTGTACACTGGGGTTAAGGGCTGAGTGTGTGGGCTCTTCTGAGCCTTGCTGTTACAAGTAGATTCAGTTGCCTGAAAAAACGCGTTTATTTCGGGCTGAAAAACACGTTTTGAAAAGTGTGATAATACTGCCCCATAACTTACATGGGGTTGACCAAACTTGCAGAAACATGTTTATTTCTGCTGAAAAACACGTTTTGACACTTTCTGTACACTGGGGTTAAGGGCTGAGTGTGTGGGCTCTTCTGAGCCTTGCTGTTACAAGTAGATTCAGTTGCCTGAAAAAACGCGTTTATTTCGGGCTGAAAAACACGTTTTGAAAAGTGTGATAATACTGCCCCATAACTTACATGGGGTTGACCAAACTTGCAGAAACATGTTTATTTCTGCTGAAAAACACGTTTTGACACTTTCTGTACACTGGGGTTAAGGGCTGAGTGTGTGGGCTCTTCTGAGCCTTGCTGTTACAAGGAGATTCAGTTGTCTGAAAAAACGCGTTTATTTCGGGCTGAAAAACACGTTTTGAAAAGTGTGATGTTACTGCCCCATAACTTACATGGGGTTGACCAAACTTGCAGAAACATGTTTATTTCTGCTGAAAAACACGTTTTGACACTTTCTGTACACTGGGGTTAAGGGCTGAGTGTGTGGGCTCTTCTGAGCCTTGCTGTTACAAGGAGATTCAGTTGTCTGAAAAAACGCGTTTATTTCGGGCTGAAAAACACGTTTTGAAAAGTGTTCTGTTACTGCCCCATAACTTACATGGGGTTGACCAAACTTGCAGAAACATGTTTATTTCTGCTGAAAAACACGTTTTGACACTTTCTGTACACTGGGGTTAAGGGCTGAGTGTGTGGGCTCTTCTGAGCCTTGCTGTTACAAGGAGATTCAGTTGTCTGAAAAAACGCGTTTATTTCGGGCTGAAAAACACGTTTTGAAAAGTGTGATGTTACTGCCCCATAACTTACATGGGGTTGACCAAACTTGCACAAACATGTTTATTTCTGCTGAAAAACACGTTTTGACTCTTTCTGCACAATGGGGTTAAGGGCTGAGTGTGTGGGCTCTTCTGAGCCTTGCTGTTACAAGTAGATTCAGTTGCCTGAAAAAACGCGTTTATTTCGGGCTGAAAAACACGTTTTGAAAAGTGTGATGTTACTGCCCCATAACTTACATGGGGTTGACCAAACTTGCAGAAACATGTTTATTTCTGCTGAAAAACACGTTTTGACCCTTTCTGCACACTGGGGTTAAGGGCTGAGTGTGTGGGCTCTTCTGACCCTTGCTGTTACAAGTAGATTCAGTTGCCTGAAAAAACGCGTTTATTTCGGGCTGAAAAACACGTTTTGAAAAGTGTGATGTTACTGCCCCATAACTTACATGGGGTTGACCAAACTTGCAGAAACATGTTTATTTCTGCTGAAAAACACGTTTTGACACTTTCTGTACACTGGGGTTAAGGGCTGAGTGTGTGGGCTCTTCTGAGCCTTGCTGTTACAAGGAGATTCAGTTGTCTGAAAAAACGCGTTTATTTCGGGCTGAAAAACACGTTTTGAAAAGTGTGATGTTACTGCCCCATAACTTACATGGGGTTGACCAAACTTGCAGAAACATGTTTATTTCTGCTGAAAAACACGTTTTGACACTTTCTGTACACTGGGGTTAAGGGCTGAGTGTGTGGGCTCTTCTGAGCCTTGCTGTTACAAGGAGATTCAGTTGTCTGAAAAAACGCGTTTATTTCGGGCTGAAAAACACGTTTTGAAAAGTGTGATGTTACTGCCCCATAACTTACATGGGGTTGACCAAACTTACAGAAACATGTTTATTTCTGCTGAAAAACACGTTTTGACACTTTCTGTACACTGGGGTTAAGGGCTGAGTGTGTGGGCTCTTCTGAGCCTTGCTGTTACAAGGAGATTCAGTTGTCTGAAAAAACGCGTTTATTTCGGGCTGAAAAACACGTTTTGAAAAGTGTTCTGTTACTGCCCCATAACTTACATGGGGTTGACCAAACTTGCAGAAACATGTTTATTTCTGCTGAAAAACACGTTTTGACACTTTCTGTACACTGGGGTTAAGGGCTGAGTGTGTGGGCTCTTCTGAGCCTTGCTGTTACAAGTAGATTCAGTTGCCTGAAAAAACGCGTTTATTTCGTGCTGAAAAACACGTTTTGAAAAGTGTGATAATACTGCCCCATAACTTACATGGGGTTGACCAAACTTGCAGAAACATGTTTATTTCTGCTGAAAAACACGTTTTGACACTTTCTGTACACTGGGGTTAAGGGCTGAGTGTGTGGGCTCTTCTGAGCCTTGCTGTTACAAGGAGATTCAGTTGTCTGAAAAAACGCGTTTATTTCGGGCTGAAAAACACGTTTTGAAAAGTGTGATGTTACTGCCCCATAACTTACATGGGGTTGACCAAACTTGCAGAAACATGTTTATTTCTGCTGAAAAACACGTTTTGACCCTTTCTGCACACTGGGGTTAAGGGCTGAGTGTGTGGGCTCTTCTGAGCCTTGCTGTTACAAGTAGATTCAGTTGCCTGAAAAAACGCGTTTATTTCGGGCTGAAAAACACGTTTTGAAAAGTGTGATGTTACTGCCCCATAACTTACATGGGGTTGTCCAAACTTGCAGAAACATGTTTATTTCTGCTGAAAAACACGTTTTGACACTTTCTGTACACTGGGGTTAAGGGCTGAGTGTGTGGGCTCTTCTGAGCCTTGCTGTTACAAGGAGATTCAGTTGTCTGAAAAAACGCGTTTATTTCGGGCTGAAAAACACGTTTTGAAAAGTGTGATGTTACTGCCCCATAACTTACATGGGGTTGACCAAACTTGCAGAAACATGTTTATTTCTGCTGAAAAACACGTTTTGACCCTTTCTGCACACTGGGGTTAAGGGCTGAGTGTGTGGGCTCTTCTGAGCCTTGCTGTTACAAGTAGATTCAGTTGCCTGAAAAAACGCGTTTATTTCGGGCTGAAAAACACGTTTTGAAAAGTGTGATGTTACTGCCCCATAACTTACATGGGGTTGACCAAACTTGCAGAAACATGTTTATTTCTGCTGAAAAACACGTTTTGACACTTTCTGTACACTGGGGTTAAGGGCTGAGTGTGTGGGCTCTTCTGAGCCTTGCTGTTACAAGTAGATTCAGTTGCCTGAAAAAACGCGTTTATTTCGGGCTGAAAAACACGTTTTGAAAAGTGTGATAATACTGCCCCATAACTTACATGGGGTTGACCAAACTTGCAGAAACATGTTTATTTCTGCTGAAAAACACGTTTTGACACTTTCTGTACACTGGGGTTAAGGGCTGAGTGTGTGGGCTCTTCTGAGCCTTGCTGTTACAAGTAGATTCAGTTGCCTGAAAAAACGCGTTTATTTCGGGCTGAAAAACACGTTTTGAAAAGTGTGATAATACTGCCCCATAACTTACATGGGGTTGACCAAACTTGCAGAAACATGTTTATTTCTGCTGAAAAACACGTTTTGACACTTTCTGTACACTGGGGTTAAGGGCTGAGTGTGTGGGCTCTTCTGAGCCTTGCTGTTACAAGTAGATTCAGTTGCCTGAAAAAACGCGTTTATTTCGGGCTGAAAAACACGTTTTGAAAAGTGTGATAATACTGCCCCATAACTTACATGGGGTTGACCAAACTTGCAGAAACATGTTTATTTCTGCTGAAAAACACGTTTTGACACTTTCTGTACACTGGGGTTAAGGGCTGAGTGTGTGGGCTCTTCTGAGCCTTGCTGTTACAAGGAGATTCAGTTGTCTGAAAAAACGCGTTTATTTCGGGCTGAAAAACACGTTTTGAAAAGTGTGATGTTACTGCCCCATAACTTACATGGGGTTGACCAAACTTGCAGAAACATGTTTATTTCTGCTGAAAAACACGTTTTGACACTTTCTGTACACTGGGGTTAAGGGCTGAGTGTGTGGGCTCTTCTGAGCCTTGCTGTTACAAGGAGATTCAGTTGTCTGAAAAAACGCGTTTATTTCGGGCTGAAAAACACGTTTTGAAAAGTGTGATGTTACTGCCCCATAACTTACATGGGGTTGACCAAACTTGCAGAAACATGTTTATTTCTGCTGAAAAACACGTTTTGACACTTTCTGTACACTGGGGTTAAGGGCTGAGTGTGTGGGCTCTTCTGAGCCTTGCTGTTACATGGAGATTCAGTTGTCTGAAAAAACGCGTTTATTTCGGGCTGAAAAACACGTTTTGAAAAGTGTGATGTTACTGCCCCATAACTTACATGGGGTTGACCAAACTTGCAGAAACATGTTTATTTCTGCTGAAAAACACGTTTTGACACTTTCTGTACACTGGGGTTAAGGGCTGAGTGTGTGGGCTCTTCTGAGCCTTGCTGTTACAAGGAGATTCAGTTGCCTGAAAAAACGCGTTTATTTCGGGCTGAAAAACACGTTTTGAAAAGTGTGATAATACTGCCCCATAACTTACATGGGGTTGACCAAACTTGCAGAAACATGTTTATTTCTGCTGAAAAACACGTTTTGACACTTTCTGTACACTGGGGTTAAGGGCTGAGTGTGTGGGCTCTTCTGAGCCTTGCTGTTACAAGGAGATTCAGTTGTCTGAAAAAACGCGTTTATTTCGGGCTGAAAAACACGTTTTGAAAAGTGTGATGTTACTGCCCCATAACTTACATGGGGTTGACCAAACTTGCAGAAACATGTTTATTTCTGCTGAAAAACACGTTTTGACACTTTCTGTACACTGGGGTTAAGGGCTGAGTGTGTGGGCTCTTCTGAGCCTTGCTGTTACAAGGAGATTCAGTTGTCTGAAAAAACGCGTTTATTTCGGGCTGAAAAACACGTTTTGAAAAGTGTGATGTTACTGCCCCATAACTTACATGGGGTTGACCAAACTTGCAGAAACATGTTTATTTCTGCTGAAAAACACGTTTTGACACTTTCTGTACACTGGGGTTAAGGGCTGAGTGTGTGGGCTCTTCTGAGCCTTGCTGTTACATGGAGATTCAGTTGTCTGAAAAAACGCGTTTATTTCGGGCTGAAAAACACGTTTTGAAAAGTGTGATGTTACTGCCCCATAACTTACATGGGGTTGACCAAACTTGCAGAAACATGTTTATTTCTGCTGAAAAACACGTTTTGACACTTTCTGTACACTGGGGTTAAGGGCTGAGTGTGTGGGCTCTTCTGAGCCTTGCTGTTACAAGGAGATTCAGTTGTCTGAAAAAACGCGTTTATTTCGGGCTGAAAAACACGTTTTGAAAAGTGTGATGTTACTGCCCCATAACTTACATGGGGTTGACCAAACTTGCAGAAACATGTTTATTTCTGCTGAAAAACACGTTTTGACCCTTTCTGCACACTGGGGTTAAGGGCTGAGTGTGTGGGCTCTTCTGAGCCTTGCTGTTACAAGTAGATTCAGTTGCCTGAAAAAACGCGTTTATTTCGGGCTGAAAAACACGTTTTGAAAAGTGTGATGTTACTGCCCCATAACTTACATGGGGTTGTCCAAACTTGCAGAAACATGTTTATTTCTGCTGAAAAACACGTTTTGACACTTTCTGTACACTGGGGTTAAGGGCTGAGTGTGTGGGCTCTTCTGAGCCTTGCTGTTACAAGGAGATTCAGTTGTCTGAAAAAACGCGTTTATTTCGGGCTGAAAAACACGTTTTGAAAAGTGTGATGTTACTGCCCCATAACTTACATGGGGTTGACCAAACTTGCAGAAACATGTTTATTTCTGCTGAAAAACACGTTTTGACCCTTTCTGCACACTGGGGTTAAGGGCTGAGTGTGTGGGCTCTTCTGAGCCTTGCTGTTACAAGTAGATTCAGTTGCCTGAAAAAACGCGTTTATTTCGGGCTGAAAAACACGTTTTGAAAAGTGTGATGTTACTGCCCCATAACTTACATGGGGTTGACCAAACTTGCAGAAACATGTTTATTTCTGCTGAAAAACACGTTTTGACACTTTCTGTACACTGGGGTTAAGGGCTGAGTGTGTGGGCTCTTCTGAGCCTTGCTGTTACAAGTAGATTCAGTTGCCTGAAAAAACGCGTTTATTTCGGGCTGAAAAACACGTTTTGAAAAGTGTGATAATACTGCCCCATAACTTACATGGGGTTGACCAAACTTGCAGAAACATGTTTATTTCTGCTGAAAAACACGTTTTGACACTTTCTGTACACTGGGGTTAAGGGCTGAGTGTGTGGGCTCTTCTGAGCCTTGCTGTTACAAGTAGATTCAGTTGCCTGAAAAAACGCGTTTATTTCGGGCTGAAAAACACGTTTTGAAAAGTGTGATAATACTGCCCCATAACTTACATGGGGTTGACCAAACTTGCAGAAACATGTTTATTTCTGCTGAAAAACACGTTTTGACACTTTCTGTACACTGGGGTTAAGGGCTGAGTGTGTGGGCTCTTCTGAGCCTTGCTGTTACAAGTAGATTCAGTTGCCTGAAAAAACGCGTTTATTTCGGGCTGAAAAACACGTTTTGAAAAGTGTGATAATACTGCCCCATAACTTACATGGGGTTGACCAAACTTGCAGAAACATGTTTATTTCTGCTGAAAAACACGTTTTGACACTTTCTGTACACTGGGGTTAAGGGCTGAGTGTGTGGGCTCTTCTGAGCCTTGCTGTTACAAGGAGATTCAGTTGTCTGAAAAAACGCGTTTATTTCGGGCTGAAAACACGTTTTGAAAAGTGTGATGTTACTGCCCCATAACTTACATGGGGTTGACCAAACTTGCAGAAACATGTTTATTTCTGCTGAAAAACACGTTTTGACACTTTCTGTACACTGGGGTTAAGGGCTGAGTGTGTGGGCTCTTCTGAGCCTTGCTGTTACAAGGAGATTCAGTTTGTCTGAAAAAACGCGTTTATTTCGGGCTGAAAAACACGTTTTGAAAAGTGTGATGTTACTGCCCCATAACTTACATGGGGTTGACCAAACTTGCAGAAACATGTTTATTTCTGCTGAAAAACACGTTTTGACACTTTCTGTACACTGGGGTTAAGGGCTGAGTGTGTGGGCTCTTCTGAGCCTTGCTGTTACATGGAGATTCAGTTGTCTGAAAAAACGCGTTTATTTCGGGCTGAAAAACACGTTTTGAAAAGTGTGATGTTACTGCCCCATAACTTACATGGGGTTGACCAAACTTGCAGAAACATGTTTATTTCTGCTGAAAAACACGTTTTGACACTTTCTGTACACTGGGGTTAAGGGCTGAGTGTGTGGGCTCTTCTGAGCCTTGCTGTTACAAGGAGATTCAGTTGCCTGAAAAAACGCGTTTATTTCGGGCTGAAAACACGTTTTGAAAAGTGTGATAATACTGCCCCATAACTTACATGGGGTTGACCAAACTTGCAGAAACATGTTTATTTCTGCTGAAAAACACGTTTTGACACTTTCTGTACACTGGGGTTAAGGGCTGAGTGTGTGGGCTCTTCTGAGCCTTGCTGTTACAAGGAGATTCAGTTGTCCTGAAAAAACGCGTTTATTTCGGGCTGAAAAACACGTTTTGAAAAGTGGTGATGTTACTGCCCCATAACTTACATGGGGTTGACCAAACTTGCAGAAACATGTTTATTTCTGCTGAAAAACACGTTTTGACACTTTCTGTACACTGGGGTTAAGGGCTGAGTGTGTGGGCTCTTCTGAGCCTTGCTGTTACAAGGAGATTCAGTTGTCTGAAAAAACGCGTTTATTTCGGGCTGAAAAACACGTTTTGAAAAGTGTGATGTTACTGCCCCATAACTTACATGGGGTTGACCAAACTTGCAGAAACATGTTTATTTCTGCTGAAAAACACGTTTTGACACTTTCTGTACACTGGGGTTTAAGGGCTGAGTGTGTGGGCTCTTCTGAGCCTTGCTGTTACATGGAGATTCAGTTGTCTGAAAAAACGCGTTTATTTCGGGCTGAAAAACACGTTTTGAAAAGTGTGATGTTACTGCCCCATAACTTACATGGGGTTTGACCAAACTTGCAGAAACATGTTTATTTCTGCTGAAAAACACGTTTTTGACACTTTCTGTACACTGGGGTTAAGGGCTGAGTGTGTGGGCTCTTCTGAGCCTTGCTGTTACAAGGAGATTCAGTTTGTCTGAAAAAACGCGTTTATTTCGGGCTGAAAAACACGTTTGAAAAGTGTGATGTTACTGCCCCATAACTTACATGGGGTTGACCAAACTTGCACAAACATGTTTATTTCTGCTGAAAAACACGTTTTGACTCTTTCTGCACAATGGGGTTAAGGGCTGAGTGTGTGGGCTCTTCTGAGCCTTGCTGTTACAAGTAGATTCAGTTGCCTGAAAAAACGCGTTTATTTCGGGCTGAAAAACACGTTTTGAAAAGTGTGATAATACTGCCCCATAACTTACATGGGGTTGACCAAACTTGCAGAAACATGTTTATTTCTGCTGAAAAACACGTTTTGACACTTTCTGTACACTGGGGTTAAGGGCTGAGTGTGTGGCTCTTCTGAGCCTTGCTGTTACAAGGAGATTCAGTTTGTCTGAAAAAACGCGTTTATTTCGGGCTGAAAAACACGTTTTGAAAAGTGTGATGTTACTGCCCCATAACTTACATGGGGTTGACCAAACTTGCAGAAACATGTTTATTTTCTGCTGAAAAACACGTTTTGACACTTTCTGTACACTGGGGTTAAGGGCTGAGTGTGTGGGCTCTTCTGAGCCTTGCTGTTACAAGGAGATTCAGTTGTCTGAAAAACGCGTTTATTTCGGGCTGAAAAACACGTTTTGAAAAGTGTGATGTTACTGCCCCATAACTTACATGGGGTTGACCAAACTTGCAGAAACATGTTTATTTCTGCTGAAAAACACGTTTTGACACTTTCTGTACACTGGGGTTAAGGGCTGAGTGTGTGGGCTCTTCTGAGCCTTGCTGTTACATGGAGATTCAGTTGTCTGAAAAAACGCGTTTATTTCGGGCTGAAAAACACGTTTTGAAAAGTGTGATGTTACTGCCCCATAACTTACATGGGGTTGACCAAACTTGCAGAAACATGTTTATTTCTGCTGAAAACACGTTTTTGACACTTTCTGTACACTGGGGTTAAGGGCTGAGTGTGTGGGCTCTTCTGAGCCTTGCTGTTACAAGGAGATTCAGTTGCCTGAAAAACGCGTTTATTTCGGGCTGAAAAACACGTTTTGAAAAGTGTGATAATACTGCCCCATAACTTACATGGGGTTTTGACCAAACTTGCAGAAAATGTTTATTTCTGCTGAAAAAACACCGTTTTGACACTTTCTGTACACTGGGGTTAAGGGCTGAGTGTGTGGGGCTCTTCTGAGCCTTGCTGTTACAAGGAGATTCAGTTGTCTGAAAAAAACGCGTTCTGAAAAACACGTTTTGAAAAGTGTGATGTTACTGCCCCATAACTTACATGGGGTTGACCAAACTTGCAGAAACATGTTTATTTCTGCTGAAAAACACGTTTTGACACTTTCTGTACACTGGGGTTAAGGGCTGAGTGTGTGGGCTCTTCTGAGCCTTGCTGTTACAAGGAGATTCAGTTGTCTGAAAAAACGCGTTTATTTCGGGCTGAAAAACACGTTTTGAAAAGTGTGATGTTACTGCCCCATAACTTACATGGGGTTGACCAAACTTGCAGAAACATGTTTATTTCTGCTGAAAAACACGTTTTGACACTTTCTGTACACTGGGGTTAAGGGCTGAGTGTGTGGGCTCTTCTGAGCCTTGCTGTTACATGGAGATTCAGTTGTCTGAAAAAACGCGTTTATTTCGGGCTGAAAAACACGTTTTGAAAAGTGTGATGTTACTGCCCCATAACTTACATGGGGTTGACCAAACTTGCAGAAACATGTTTATTTCTGCTGAAAAACACGTTTTGACACTTTCTGTACACTGGGGTTAAGGGCTGAGTGTGTGGGCTCTTCTGAGCCTTGCTGTTACAAGGAGATTCAGTTGTCTGAAAAAACGCGTTTATTTCGGGCTGAAAAACACGTTTTGAAAAGTGTGATGTTACTGCCCCATAACTTACATGGGGTTGACCAAACTTGCACAAACATGTTTATTTCTGCTGAAAAACACGTTTTGACTCTTTCTGCACAATGGGGTTAAGGGCTGAGTGTGTGGGCTCTTCTGAGCCTTGCTGTTACAAGTAGATTCAGTTGCCTGAAAAAACGCGTTTATTTCGGGCTGAAAAACACGTTTTGAAAAGTGTGATGTTACTGCCCCATAACTTACATGGGGTTGACCAAACTTGCAGAAACATGTTTATTTCTGCTGAAAAACACGTTTTGACCCTTTCTGCACACTGGGGTTAAGGGCTGAGTGTGTGGGCTCTTCTGACCCTTGCTGTTACAAGTAGATTCAGTTGCCTGAAAAAACGCGTTTATTTCGGGCTGAAAAACACGTTTTGAAAAGTGTTCTGTTACTGCCCCATAACTTACATGGGGTTGACCAAACTTGCAGAAACATGTTTATTTCTGCTGAAAAACACGTTTTGACACTTTCTGTACACTGGGGTTAAGGGCTGAGTGTGTGGGCTCTTCTTAGCCTTGCTGTTACAAGGAGATTCAGTTGTCTGAAAAAACGCGTTTATTTCGGGCTGAAAAACACGTTTTGAAAAGTGTGATGTTACTGCCCCATAACTTACATGGGGTTGACCAAACTTGCAGAAACATGTTTATTTCTGCTGAAAAACACGTTTTGACCCTTTCTGCACACTGGGGTTAAGGGCTGAGTGTGTGGGCTCTTCTGAGCCTTGCTGTTACAAGTAGATTCAGTTGCCTGAAAAAACGCGTTTATTTCGGGCTGAAAAACACGTTTTGAAAAGTGTGATGTTACTGCCCCATAACTTACATGGGGTTGACCAAACTTGCAGAAACATGTTTATTTCTGCTGAAAAACACGTTTTGACACTTTCTGTACACTGGGGTTAAGGGCTGAGTGTGTGGGCTCTTCTGAGCCTTGCTGTTACAAGGAGATTCAGTTGTCTGAAAAAACGCGTTTATTTCGGGCTGAAAAACACGTTTTGAAAAGTGTGATGTTACTGCCCCATAACTTACATGGGGTTGACCAAACTTGCAGAAACATGTTTATTTCTGCTGAAAAACACGTTTTGACCCTTTCTGCACAATGGGGTTAAGGGCTGAGTGTGTGGGCTCTTCTGAGCCTTGCTGTTACAAGGAGATTCAGTTGTCTGAAAAAACGCGTTTATTTCGGGCTGAAAAACACGTTTTGAAAAGTGTGATGTTACTGCCCCATAACTTACATGGGGTTGACCAAACTTGCAGAAACATGTTTATTTCTGCTGAAAAACACGTTTTGACCCTTTCTGCACACTGGGGTTAAGGGCTGAGTGTGTGGGCTCTTCTGAGCCTTGCTGTTACAAGTAGATTCAGTTGCCTGAAAAAACGCGTTTATTTCGGGCTGAAAAACACGTTTTGAAAAGTGTGATGTTACTGCCCCATAACTTACATGGGGTTGACCAAACTTGCAGAAACATGTTTATTTCTGCTGAAAAACACGTTTTGACACTTTCTGTACACTGGGGTTAAGGGCTGAGTGTGTGGGCTCTTCTGAGCCTTGCTGTTACAAGGAGATTCAGTTGTCTGAAAAAACGCGTTTATTTCGGGCTGAAAAACACGTTTTGAAAAGTGTGATGTTACTGCCCCATAACTTACATGGGGTTGACCAAACTTGCAGAAACATGTTTATTTCTGCTGAAAAACACGTTTTGACCCTTTCTGCACAATGGGGTTAAGGGCTGAGTGTGTGGGCTCTTCTGAGCCTTGCTGTTACAAGTAGATTCAGTTGCCTGAAAAAACGCGTTTATTTCGGGCTGAAAAACACGTTTTGAAAAGTGTGATGTTACTGCCCCATAACTTACATGGGGTTGACCAAACTTGCAGAAACATGTTTATTTCTGCTGAAAAACACGTTTTGACACTTTCTGTACACTGGGGTTAAGGGCTGAGTGTGTGGGCTCTTCTGAGCCTTGCTGTTACAAGGAGATTCAGTTGTCTGAAAAAACGGGTTTATTTCGGGCTGAAAAACACGTTTTGAAAAGTGTGATGTTACTGCCCCATAACTTACATGGGGTTGACCAAACTTGCAGAAACATGTTTATTTCTGCTGAAAAACACGTTTTGACACTTTCTGTACACTGGGGTTAAGGGCTGAGTGTGTGGGCTCTTCTGAGCCTTGCTGTTACAAGGAGATTCAGTTGTCTGAAAAAACGCGTTTATTTCGGGCTGAAAAACACGTTTTGAAAAGTGTTCTGTTACTGCCCCATAACTTACATGGGGTTGACCAAACTTGCAGAAACATGTTTATTTCTGCTGAAAAACACGTTTTGACCCTTTCTGCACACTGGGGTTAAGGGCTGAGTGTGTGGGCTCTTCTGAGCCTTGCTGTTACAAGGAGATTCAGTTGTCTGAAAAAACGCGTTTATTTCGGGCTGAAAAACACGTTTTGAAAAGTGTGATGTTACTGCCCCATAACTTACATGGGGTTGACCAAACTTGCAGAAACATGTTTATTTCTGCTGAAAAACACGTTTTGACACTTTCTGTACACTGGGGTTAAGGGCTGAGTGTGTGGGCTCTTCTGAGCCTTGCTGTTACATGGAGATTCAGTTGTCTGAAAAAACACGTTTATTTCGGGCTGAAAAACACGTTTTGAAAAGTGTGATGTTACTGCCCCATAACTTACATGGGGTTGACCAAACTTGCAGAAACATGTTTATTTCTTCTGAAAAACACGTTTTGACACTTTCTGTACACTGGGGTTAAGGGCTGAGTGTGTGGGCTCTTCTGAGCCTTGCTGTTACAAGGAGATTCAGTTGTCTGAAAAAACGCGTTTATTTCGGGCTGAAAAACACGTTTTGAAAAGTGTGATGTTACTGCCCCATAACTTACATGGGGTTGACCAAACTTGCACAAACATGTTTATTTCTGCTGAAAAACACGTTTTGACTCTTTCTGCACAATGGGGTTAAGGGCTGAGTGTGTGGGCTCTTCTGAGCCTTGCTGTTACAAGTAGATTCAGTTGCCTGAAAAAACGCGTTTATTTCGGGCTGAAAAACACGTTTTGAAAAGTGTGATGTTACTGCCCCATAACTTACATGGGGTTGACCAAACTTGCAGAAACATGTTTATTTCTGCTGAAAAACACGTTTTGACCCTTTCTGCACACTGGGGTTAAGGGCTGAGTGTGTGGGCTCTTCTGACCCTTGCTGTTACAAGTAGATTCAGTTGCCTGAAAAAACGCGTTTATTTCGGGCTGAAAAACACGTTTTGAAAAGTGTTCTGTTACTGCCCCATAACTTACATGGGGTTGACCAAACTTGCAGAAACATGTTTATTTCTGCTGAAAAACACGTTTTGACACTTTCTGTACACTGGGGTTAAGGGCTGAGTGTGTGGGCTCTTCTTAGCCTTGCTGTTACAAGGAGATTCAGTTGTCTGAAAAAACGCGTTTATTTCGGGCTGAAAAACACGTTTTGAAAAGTGTGATGTTACTGCCCCATAACTTACATGGGGTTGACCAAACTTGCAGAAACATGTTTATTTCTGCTGAAAAACACGTTTTGACCCTTTCTGCACACTGGGGTTAAGGGCTGAGTGTGTGGGCTCTTCTGAGCCTTGCTGTTACAAGTAGATTCAGTTGCCTGAAAAAACGCGTTTATTTCGGGCTGAAAAACACGTTTTGAAAAGTGTGATGTTACTGCCCCATAACTTACATGGGGTTGACCAAACTTGCAGAAACATGTTTATTTCTGCTGAAAAACACGTTTTGACACTTTCTGTACACTGGGGTTAAGGGCTGAGTGTGTGGGCTCTTCTGAGCCTTGCTGTTACAAGGAGATTCAGTTGTCTGAAAAAACGCGTTTATTTCGGGCTGAAAAACACGTTTTGAAAAGTGTGATGTTACTGCCCCATAACTTACATGGGGTTGACCAAACTTGCAGAAACATGTTTATTTCTGCTGAAAAACACGTTTTGACCCTTTCTGCACACTGGGGTTAAGGGCTGAGTGTGTGGGCTCTTCTGAGCCTTGCTGTTACAAGTAGATTCAGTTGCCTGAAAAAACGCGTTTATTTCGGGCTGAAAAACACGTTTTGAAAAGTGTGATGTTACTGCCCCATAACTTACATGGGGTTGACCAAACTTGCAGAAACATGTTTATTTCTGCTGAAAAACACGTTTTGACCCTTTCTGCACAATGGGGTTAAGGGCTGAGTGTGTGGGCTCTTCTGAGCCTTGCTGTTACAAGGAGATTCAGTTGCCTGAAAAAACGCGTTTATTTCGGGCTGAAAAACACGTTTTGAAAAGTGTGATGTTACTGCCCCATAACTTACATGGGGTTGACCAAACTTGCAGAAACATGTTTATTTCTGCTGAAAAACACGTTTTGACACTTTCTGTACACTGGGGTTAAGGGCTGAGTGTGTGGGCTCTTCTGAGCCTTGCTGTTACAAGGAGATTCAGTTGTCTGAAAAAACGCGTTTATTTCGGGCTGAAAAACACGTTTTGAAAAGTGTGATGTTACTGCCCCATAACTTACATGGGGTTGACCAAACTTGCAGAAACATGTTTATTTCTGCTGAAAAACACGTTTTGACACTTTCTGTACACTGGGGTTAAGGGCTGAGTGTGTGGGCTCTTCTGAGCCTTGCTGTTACAAGGAGATTCAGTTGTCTGAAAAAACGCGTTTATTTCGGGCTGAAAAACACGTTTTGAAAAGTGTTCTGTTACTGCCCCATAACTTACATGGGGTTGACCAAACTTGCAGAAACATGTTTATTTCTGCTGAAAAACACGTTTTGACACTTTCTGTACACTGGGGTTAAGGGCTGAGTGTGTGGGCTCTTCTGAGCCTTGCTGTTACAAGTAGATTCAGTTGCCTGAAAAAACGCGTTTATTTCGGGCTGAAAAACACGTTTTGAAAAGTGTGATAATACTGCCCCATAACTTACATGGGGTTGACCAAACTTGCAGAAACATGTTTATTTCTGCTGAAAAACACGTTTTGACACTTTCTGTACACTGGGGTTAAGGGCTGAGTGTGTGGGCTCTTCTGAGCCTTGCTGTTACAAGGAGATTCAGTTGTCTGAAAAAACGCGTTTATTTCGGGCTGAAAAACACGTTTTGAAAAGTGTGATGTTACTGCCCCATAACTTACATGGGGTTGACCAAACTTGCAGAAACATGTTTATTTCTGCTGAAAAACACGTTTTGACCCTTTCTGCACACTGGGGTTAAGGGCTGAGTGTGTGGGCTCTTCTGAGCCTTGCTGTTACAAGTAGATTCAGTTGCCTGAAAAAACGCGTTTATTTCGGGCTGAAAAACACGTTTTGAAAAGTGTGATGTTACTGCCCCATAACTTACATGGGGTTGACCAAACTTGCACAAACATGTTTATTTCTGCTGAAAAACACGTTTTGACTCTTTCTGCACAATGGGGTTAAGGGCTGAGTGTGTGGGCTCTTCTGAGCCTTGCTGTTACAAGTAGATTCAGTTGCCTGAAAAAACGCGTTTATTTCGGGCTGAAAAACACGTTTTGAAAAGTGTGATGTTACTGCCCCATAACTTACATGGGGTTGACCAAACTTGCAGAAACATGTTTATTTCTGCTGAAAAACACGTTTTGACCCTTTCTGCACACTGGGGTTAAGGGCTGAGTGTGTGGGCTCTTCTGACCCTTGCTGTTACAAGTAGATTCAGTTGCCTGAAAAAACGCGTTTATTTCGGGCTGAAAAACACGTTTTGAAAAGTGTTCTGTTACTGCCCCATAACTTACATGGGGTTGACCAAACTTGCAGAAACATGTTTATTTCTGCTGAAAAACACGTTTTGACACTTTCTGTACACTGGGGTTAAGGGCTGAGTGTGTGGGCTCTTCTTAGCCTTGCTGTTACAAGGAGATTCAGTTGTCTGAAAAAACGCGTTTATTTCGGGCTGAAAAACACGTTTTGAAAAGTGTGATGTTACTGCCCCATAACTTACATGGGGTTGACCAAACTTGCAGAAACATGTTTATTTCTGCTGAAAACACGTTTTGACCCTTTCTGCACACTGGGGTTAAGGGCTGAGTGTGTGGGCTCTTCTGAGCCTTGCTGTTACAAGTAGATTCAGTTGCCTGAAAAACGCGTTTATTTCGGGCTGAAAAACACGTTTTGAAAAGTGTGATGTTACTGCCCCATAACTTACATGGGGTTGACCAAACTTGCAGAAACATGTTTATTTCTGCTGAAAAACACGTTTTGACACTTTCTGTACACTGGGGTTAAGGGCTGAGTGTGTGGGCTCTTCTGAGCCTTGCTGTTACAAGGAGATTCAGTTGTCTGAAAAAACGCGTTTATTTCGGGCTGAAAAACACGTTTTGAAAAGTGTGATGTTACTGCCCCATAACTTACATGGGGTTGACCAAACTTGCAGAAACATGTTTATTTCTGCTGAAAAACACGTTTTGACCCTTTCTGCACAATGGGGTTAAGGGCTGAGTGTGTGGGCTCTTCTGAGCCTTGCTGTTACAAGGAGATTCAGTTGTCTGAAAAAACGCGTTTATTTCGGGCTGAAAAACACGTTTTGAAAAGTGTGATGTTACTGCCCCATAACTTACATGGGGTTGACCAAACTTGCAGAAACATGTTTATTTCTGCTGAAAAACACGTTTTGACCCTTTCTGCACAATGGGGTTAAGGGCTGAGTGTGTGGGCTCTTCTGAGCCTTGCTGTTACAAGGAGATTCAGTTGTCTGAAAAAACGCGTTTATTTCGGGCTGAAAAACACGTTTTGAAAAGTGTGATGTTACTGCCCCATAACTTACATGGGGTTGACCAAACTTGCAGAAACATGTTTATTTCTGCTGAAAAACACGTTTTGACCCTTTCTGCACACTGGGGTTAAGGGCTGAGTGTGTGGGCTCTTCTGAGCCTTGCTGTTACAAGTAGATTCAGTTGCCTGAAAAAACGCGTTTATTTCGGGCTGAAAAACACGTTTTGAAAAGTGTGATGTTACTGCCCCATAACTTACATGGGGTTGACCAAACTTGCAGAAACATGTTTATTTCTGCTGAAAAACACGTTTTGACACTTTCTGTACACTGGGGTTAAGGGCTGAGTGTGTGGGCTCTTCTGAGCCTTGCTGTTACAAGGAGATTCAGTTGTCTGAAAAAACGCGTTTATTTCGGGCTGAAAAACACGTTTTGAAAAGTGTGATGTTACTGCCCCATAACTTACATGGGGTTGACCAAACTTGCAGAAACATGTTTATTTCTGCTGAAAAACACGTTTTGACCCTTTCTGCACAATGGGGTTAAGGGCTGAGTGTGTGGGCTCTTCTGAGCCTTGCTGTTACAAGTAGATTCAGTTGCCTGAAAAAACGCGTTTATTTCGGGCTGAAAAACACGTTTTGAAAAGTGTGATGTTACTGCCCCATAACTTACATGGGGTTGACCAAACTTGCAGAAACATGTTTATTTCTGCTGAAAAACACGTTTTGACACTTTCTGTACACTGGGGTTAAGGGCTGAGTGTGTGGGCTCTTCTGAGCCTTGCTGTTACAAGGAGATTCAGTTGTCTGAAAAAACGGGTTTATTTCGGGCTGAAAAACACGTTTTGAAAAGTGTGATGTTACTGCCCCATAACTTACATGGGGTTGACCAAACTTGCAGAAACATGTTTATTTCTGCTGAAAAACACGTTTTGACACTTTCTGTACACTGGGGTTAAGGGCTGAGTGTGTGGGCTCTTCTGAGCCTTGCTGTTACAAGGAGATTCAGTTGTCTGAAAAAACGCGTTTATTTCGGGCTGAAAAACACGTTTTGAAAAGTGTTCTGTTACTGCCCCATAACTTACATGGGGTTGACCAAACTTGCAGAAACATGTTTATTTCTGCTGAAAAACACGTTTTGACCCTTTCTGCACACTGGGGTTAAGGGCTGAGTGTGTGGGCTCTTCTGAGCCTTGCTGTTACAAGGAGATTCAGTTGTCTGAAAAAACGCGTTTATTTCGGGCTGAAAAACACGTTTTGAAAAGTGTGATGTTACTGCCCCATAACTTACATGGGGTTGACCAAACTTGCAGAAACATGTTTATTTCTGCTGAAAAACACGTTTTGACACTTTCTGTACACTGGGGTTAAGGGCTGAGTGTGTGGGCTCTTCTGAGCCTTGCTGTTACATGGAGATTCAGTTGTCTGAAAAAACGCGTTTATTTCGGGCTGAAAAACACGTTTTGAAAAGTGTGATGTTACTGCCCCATAACTTACATGGGGTTGACCAAACTTGCAGAAACATGTTTATTTCTTCTGAAAAACACGTTTTGACACTTTCTGTACACTGGGGTTAAGGGCTGAGTGTGTGGGCTCTCTGAGCCTTGCTGTTACAAGGAGATTCAGTTGTCTGAAAAAACGCGTTTATTTCGGGCTGAAAAAACACGTTTTGAAAAGTGTGATGTTACTGCCCCATAACTTACATGGGGTTGACCAAACTTGCACAAACATGTTTATTTCTGCTGAAAAACACGTTTTGACTCTTTCTGCACAATGGGGTTAAGGGCTGAGTGTGTGGGCTCTTCTGAGCCTTGCTGTTACAAGTAGATTCAGTTGCCTGAAAAAACGCGTTTATTTCGGGCTGAAAAACACGTTTTGAAAAGTGTGATGTTACTGCCCCATAACTTACATGGGGTTGACCAAACTTGCAGAAACATGTTTATTTCTGCTGAAAAACACGTTTTGACCCTTTCTGCACACTGGGGTTAAGGGCTGAGTGTGTGGCTCTTCTGACCCTTGCTGTTACAAGTAGATTCAGTTGCCTGAAAAAACGCGTTTATTTCGGGCTGAAAAACACGTTTTGAAAAGTGTTCTGTTACTGCCCCATAACTTACATGGGGTTGACCAAACTTGCAGAAACATGTTTATTTCTGCTGAAAAACACGTTTTGACACTTTCTGTACACTGGGGTTAAGGGCTGAGTGTGTGGGCTCTTCTTAGCCTTGCTGTTACAAGGAGATTCAGTTGTCTGAAAAAACGCGTTTATTTCGGGCTGAAAAACACGTTTTGAAAAGTGTGATGTTACTGCCCCATAACTTACATGGGGTTGACCAAACTTGCAGAAACATGTTTATTTCTGCTGAAAAACACGTTTTGACCCTTTCTGCACACTGGGGTTAAGGGCTGAGTGTGTGGGCTCTTCTGAGCCTTGCTGTTACAAGTAGATTCAGTTGCCTGAAAAAACGCGTTTATTTCGGGCTGAAAAACACGTTTGAAAAGTGTGATGTTACTGCCCCATAACTTACATGGGGTTGACCAAACTTGCAGAAACATGTTTATTTCTGCTGAAAAACACGTTTTGACACTTTCTGTACACTGGGGTTAAGGGCTGAGTGTGTGGGCTCTTCTGAGCCTTGCTGTTACAAGGAGATTCAGTTGTCTGAAAAAACGCGTTTATTTCGGGCTGAAAAACACGTTTTGAAAAGTGTTCTGTTACTGCCCCATAACTTACATGGGGTTGACCAAACTTGCAGAAACATGTTTATTTCTGCTGAAAAACACGTTTTGACCCTTTCTGCACACTGGGGTTAAGGGCTGAGTGTGTGGGCTCTTCTGAGCCTTGCTGTTACAAGGAGATTCAGTTGTCTGAAAAAACGCGTTTATTTCGGGCTGAAAAACACGTTTTGAAAAGTGTGATGTTACTGCCCCATAACTTACATGGGGTTGACCAAACTTGCAGAAACATGTTTATTTCTGCTGAAAAACACGTTTTGACACTTTCTGTACACTGGGGTTAAGGGCTGAGTGTGTGGGCTCTTCTGAGCCTTGCTGTTACATGGAGATTCAGTTGTCTGAAAAAACGCGTTTATTTCGGGCTGAAAAACACGTTTTGAAAAGTGTGATGTTACTGCCCCATAACTTACATGGGGTTGACCAAACTTGCAGAAACATGTTTATTTCTTCTGAAAAACACGTTTTGACACTTTCTGTACACTGGGGTTAAGGGCTGAGTGTGTGGGCTCTTCTGAGCCTTGCTGTTACAAGGAGATTCAGTTGTCTGAAAAAACGCGTTTATTTCGGGCTGAAAAACACGTTTTGAAAAGTGTGATGTTACTGCCCCATAACTTACATGGGGTTGACCAAACTTGCACAAACATGTTTATTTCTGCTGAAAAACACGTTTTGACTCTTTCTGCACAATGGGGTTAAGGGCTGAGTGTGTGGGCTCTTCTGAGCCTTGCTGTTACAAGTAGATTCAGTTGCCTGAAAAAACGCGTTTATTTCGGGCTGAAAAACACGTTTTGAAAAGTGTTCTGTTACTGCCCCATAACTTACATGGGGTTGACCAAACTTGCAGAAACATGTTTATTTCTGCTGAAAAACACGTTTTGACACTTTCTGTACACTGGGTTAAGGGCTGAGTGTGTGGGCTCTTCTGAGCCTTGCTGTTACAAGTAGATTCAGTTGCCTGAAAAAACGCGTTTATTTCGGGCTGAAAAACACGTTTTGAAAAGTGTGATAATACTGCCCCATAACTTACATGGGGTTGACCAAACTTGCAGAAACATGTTTATTTCTGCTGAAAACACGTTTTGACACTTTCTGTACACTGGGGTTAAGGGCTGAGTGTGTGGGCTCTTCTGAGCCTTGCTGTTACAAGGAGATTCAGTTGTCTGAAAAAACGCGTTTATTTCGGGCTGAAAAACACGTTTTGAAAAGTGTGATGTTACTGCCCCATAACTTACATGGGGTTGACCAAACTTGCAGAAACATGTTTATTTCTGCTGAAAAACACGTTTTGACCCTTTCTGCACACTGGGGTTAAGGGCTGAGTGTGTGGGCTCTTCTGAGCCTTGCTGTTACAAGGAGATTCAGTTGTCTGAAAAAACGCGTTTATTTCGGGCTGAAAAACACGTTTTGAAAAGTGTGATGTTACTGCCCCATAACTTACATGGGGTTGACCAAACTTGCAGAAACATGTTTATTTCTGCTGAAAAACACGTTTTGACACTTTCTGTACACTGGGGTTAAGGGCTGAGTGTGTGGGCTCTTCTGAGCCTTGCTGTTACATGGGAGATTCAGTTGTCTGAAAAAACGCGTTTATTTCGGGCTGAAAAACACGTTTTGAAAAGTGTGATGTTACTGCCCCATAACTTACATGGGGTTGACCAAACTTGCAGAAACATGTTTATTTCTTCTGAAAAACACGTTTTGACACTTTCTGTACACTGGGGTTAAGGGCTGAGTGTGTGGGCTCTTCTGAGCCTTGCTGTTACAAGGAGATTCAGTTGTCTGAAAAAACGCGTTTATTTCGGGCTGAAAAACACGTTTTGAAAAGTGTGATGTTACTGCCCC
>NW_027167941.1:0-87392 GCF_040954835.1 Lepisosteus oculatus | reverse complement strand
CCAAACTTGCAGAAACATGTTTATTTCTGCTGAAAAACACGTTTTGACCCTTTCTGCACACTGGGGTTAAGGGCTGAGTGTGTGGGCACTTCTGAGCCTTGCTTTTACAAGTAGATTCAGTTGCCTGAAAAAACGCGTTTATTTCGGGCTGAAAAACACGTTTTGAAAAGTGTGATGTTACTGACCCATAACTTACATGGGGTTGACCAAACTTGCAGAAACATGTTTATTTCTGCTGAAAAACACGTTTTGACCCTTTCTGCACACTGGGGTTAAGGGCTGAGTGTGTGGGCACTTCTGAGCCTTGCTGTTACAAGTAGATTCAGTTGCCTGAAAAAACGCGTTTATTTCGGGCTGAAAAACACGTTTTGAAAAGTGTGATGTTACTGACCCATAACTTACATGGGGTTGACCAAACTTGCAGAAACATGTTTATTTCTGCTGAAAAACACGTTTTGACCCTTTCTGCACACTGGGGTTAAGGGCTGAGTGTGTGGGCACTTCTGAGCCTTGCTGTTACAAGTAGATTCAGTTGCCTGAAAAAACGCGTTTATTTCGGGCTGAAAAACACGTTTTGAAAAGTGTGATGTTACTGACCCATAACTTACATGGGGTTGACCAAACTTGCAGAAACATGTTTATTTCTGCTGAAAAACACGTTTTGACCCTTTCTGCACACTGGGGTTAAGGGCTGAGTGTGTGGGCACTTCTGAGCCTTGCTGTTACAAGTAGATTCAGTTGCCTGAAAAAACGCGTTTATTTCGGGCTGAAAAACACGTTTTGAAAAGTGTATTGTTACTGCCCCATAACTTACATGGGGTTGACCAAACTTGCAGAAACATGTTTATTTCTGCTGAAAAACACGTTTTGACACTTTCTGTACACTGGGGTTAAGGGCTGAGTGTGTGGGCTCTTCTGAGCCTTGCTATTACAAGGAGATTCAGTTGTCTGAAAAAACGCGTTTATTTCGGGCTGAAAAACACGTTTTGAAAAGTGTGATGTTACTGCCCCATAACTTACATGGGGTTGACCAAACTTGCAGAAACATGTTTATTTCTGCTGAAAAACACGTTTTGACCCTTTCTGCACACTGGGGTTAAGGGCTGAGTGTGTGGGCACTTCTGAGCCTTGCTGTTACAAGTAGATTCAGTTGCCTGAAAAAACGCGTTTATTTCGGGCTGAAAAACACGTTTTGAAAACTGTGATATTACTGCCCCATAACTTACATGGGGTTGACCAAACTTGCAGAAACATGTTTATTTCTGCTGAAAAACACGTTTTGACCCTTTCTGCACACTGGGGTTAAGGGCTGAGTGTGTGGGCACTTCTGAGCCTTGCTGTTACAAGTAGATTCAGTTGCATGAAAAATCGCGTTTATTTCGGGCTGAAAAACACGTTTTGAAAAGTGTGATGTTACTGACCCATAACTTACATGGGGTTGACCAAACTTGCAGAAACATGTTTATTTCTGCTGAAAAACACGTTTTGACCCTTTCTGCACACTGGGGTTAAGGGCTGAGTGTGTGGGCACTTCTGAGCCTTGCTGTTACAAGTAGATTCAGTTGCCTGAAAAAACGCGTTTATTTCGGGCTGAAAAACACGTTTTGAAAAGTGTGATGTTACTGACCCATAACTTACATGGGGTTGACCAAACTTGCAGAAACATGTTTATTTCTGCTGAAAAACACGTTTTGACCCTTTCTGCACACTGGGGTTAAGGGCTGAGTGTGTGGGCACTTCTGAGCCTTGCTTTTACAAGTAGATTCAGTTGCCTGAAAAAACGCGTTTATTTCGGGCTGAAAAACACGTTTTGAAAAGTGTGATGTTACTGACCCATAACTTACATGGGGTTGACCAAACTTGCAGAAACATGTTTATTTCTGCTGAAAAACACGTTTTGACCCTTTCTGCACACTGGGGTTAAGGGCTGAGTGTGTGGGCACTTCTGAGCCTTGCTTTTACAAGTAGATTCAGTTGCCTGAAAAAACGCGTTTATTTCGGGCTGAAAAACACGTTTTGAAAAGTGTGATGTTACTGCCCCATAACTTACATGGGGTTGACCAAACTTGCAGAAACATGTTTATTTCTGCTGAAAAACACGTTTTGACCCTTTCTGCACACTGGGGTTAAGGGCTGAGTGTGTGGGCTCTTCTGAGCCTTGCTATTACAAGGAGATTCAGTTGTCTGAAAAAACGCGTTTATTTCGGGCTGAAAAACACGTTTTGAAAAGTGTGATGTTACTGCCCAATAACTTACATGGGGTTGACCAAACTTGCAGAAACATGTTTATTTCTGCTGAAAAACACGTTTTGACCCTTTCTGCACACTGGGGTTAAGGGCTGAGTGTGTGGGCACTTCTGAGCCTTGCTGTTACAAGTAGATTCAGTTGCCTGAAAAAACGCGTTTATTTCGGGCTGAAAAACACGTTTTGAAAAGTGTGATGTTACTGACCCATAACTTACATGGGGTTGACCAAACTTGCAGAAACATGTTTATTTCTGCTGAAAAACACGTTTTGACCCTTTCTGCACACTGGGGTTAAGGGCTGAGTGTGTGGGCACTTCTGAGCCTTGCTTTTACAAGTAGATTCAGTTGCCTGAAAAAACGCGTTTATTTCGGGCTGAAAAACACGTTTTGAAAAGTGTGATGTTACTGACCCATAACTTACATGGGGTTGACCAAACTTGCAGAAACATGTTTATTTCTGCTGAAAAACACGTTTTGACCCTTTCTGCACACTGGGGTTAAGGGCTGAGTGTGTGGGCACTTCTGAGCCTTGCTGTTACAAGTAGATTCAGTTGCCTGAAAAAACGCGTTTATTTCGGGCTGAAAAACACGTTTTGAAAAGTGTATTGTTACTGCCCCATAACTTACATGGGGTTGACCAAACTTGCAGAAACATGTTTATTTCTGCTGAAAAACACGTTTTGACACTTTCTGTACACTGGGGTTAAGGGCTGAGTGTGTGGGCTCTTCTGAGCCTTGCAATTACAAGGAGATTCAGTTGTCTGAAAAAACGCGTTTATTTCGGGCTGAAAAACACATTTTGAAAAGTGTGATGTTACTGCCCAATAACTTACATGGGGTTGACCAAACTTGCAGAAACATGTTTATTTCTGCTGAAAAACACGTTTTGACCCTTTCTGCACACTGGGGTTAAGGGCTGAGTGTGTGGGCACTTCTGAGCCTTGCTGTTACAAGTAGATTCAGTTGCCTGAAAAAACGCGTTTATTTCGGGCTGAAAAACACGTTTTGAAAAGTGTGATGTTACTGACCCATAACTTACATGGGGTTGACCAAACTTGCAGAAACATGTTTATTTCTGCTGAAAAACACGTTTTGACCCTTTCTGCACACTGGGGTTAAGGGCTGAGTGTGTGGGCACTTCTGAGCCTTGCTTTTACAAGTAGATTCAGTTGCCTGAAAAAACGCGTTTATTTCGGGCTGAAAAACACGTTTTGAAAAGTGTGATGTTACTGACCCATAACTTACATGGGGTTGACCAAACTTGCAGAAACATGTTTATTTCTGCTGAAAAACACGTTTTGACCCTTTCTGCACACTGGGGTTAAGGGCTGAGTGTGTGGGCACTTCTGAGCCTTGCTGTTACAAGTAGATTCAGTTGCCTGAAAAAACGCGTTTATTTCGGGCTGAAAAACACGTTTTGAAAAGTGTGATGTTACTGACCCATAACTTACATGGGGTTGACCAAACTTGCAGAAACATGTTTATTTCTGCTGAAAAACACGTTTTGACCCTTTCTGCACACTGGGGTTAAGGGCTGAGTGTGTGGGCACTTCTGAGCCTTGCTGTTACAAGTAGATTCAGTTGCCTGAAAAAACGCGTTTATTTCGGGCTGAAAAACACGTTTTGAAAAGTGTGATGTTACTGACCCATAACTTACATGGGGTTGACCAAACTTGCAGAAACATGTTTATTTCTGCTGAAAAACACGTTTTGACCCTTTCTGCACACTGGGGTTAAGGGCTGAGTGTGTGGGCACTTCTGAGCCTTGCTGTTACAAGTAGATTCAGTTGCCTGAAAAAACGCGTTTATTTCGGGCTGAAAAACACGTTTTGAAAAGTGTATTGTTACTGCCCCATAACTTACATGGGGTTGACCAAACTTGCAGAAACATGTTTATTTCTGCTGAAAAACACGTTTTGACACTTTCTGTACACTGGGGTTAAGGGCTGAGTGTGTGGGCTCTTCTGAGCCTTGCTATTACAAGGAGATTCAGTTGTCTGAAAAAACGCGTTTATTTCGGGCTGAAAAACACGTTTTGAAAAGTGTGATGTTACTGCCCCATAACTTACATGGGGTTGACCAAACTTGCAGAAACATGTTTATTTCTGCTGAAAAACACGTTTTGACCCTTTCTGCACACTGGGGTTAAGGGCTGAGTGTGTGGGCACTTCTGAGCCTTGCTGTTACAAGTAGATTCAGTTGCCTGAAAAAACGCGTTTATTTCGGGCTGAAAAACACGTTTTGAAAACTGTGATATTACTGCCCCATAACTTACATGGGGTTGACCAAACTTGCAGAAACATGTTTATTTCTGCTGAAAAACACGTTTTGACCCTTTCTGCACACTGGGGTTAAGGGCTGAGTGTGTGGGCACTTCTGAGCCTTGCTGTTACAAGTAGATTCAGTTGCATGAAAAATCGCGTTTATTTCGGGCTGAAAAACACGTTTTGAAAAGTGTGATGTTACTGACCCATAACTTACATGGGGTTGACCAAACTTGCAGAAACATGTTTATTTCTGCTGAAAAACACGTTTTGACCCTTTCTGCACACTGGGGTTAAGGGCTGAGTGTGTGGGCACTTCTGAGCCTTGCTGTTACAAGTAGATTCAGTTGCCTGAAAAAACGCGTTTATTTCGGGCTGAAAAACACGTTTTGAAAAGTGTGATGTTACTGACCCATAACTTACATGGGGTTGACCAAACTTGCAGAAACATGTTTATTTCTGCTGAAAAACACGTTTTGACCCTTTCTGCACACTGGGGTTAAGGGCTGAGTGTGTGGGCACTTCTGAGCCTTGCTTTTACAAGTAGATTCAGTTGCCTGAAAAAACGCGTTTATTTCGGGCTGAAAAACACGTTTTGAAAAGTGTGATGTTACTGACCCATAACTTACATGGGGTTGACCAAACTTGCAGAAACATGTTTATTTCTGCTGAAAAACACGTTTTGACCCTTTCTGCACACTGGGGTTAAGGGCTGAGTGTGTGGGCACTTCTGAGCCTTGCTTTTACAAGTAGATTCAGTTGCCTGAAAAAACGCGTTTATTTCGGGCTGAAAAACACGTTTTGAAAAGTGTGATGTTACTGCCCCATAACTTACATGGGGTTGACCAAACTTGCAGAAACATGTTTATTTCTGCTGAAAAACACGTTTTGACCCTTTCTGCACACTGGGGTTAAGGGCTGAGTGTGTGGGCACTTCTGAGCCTTGCTTTTACAAGTAGATTCAGTTGCCTGAAAAAACGTGTTTATTTCGGGCTGAAAAACACGTTTTGAAAAGTGTGATGTTACTGCCCCATAACTTACATGGGGTTGACCAAACTTGCAGAAACATGTTTATTTCTGCTGAAAAACACGTTTTGACCCTTTCTGCACACTGGGGTTAAGGGCTGAGTGTGTGGGCACTTCTGAGCCTTGCTGTTACAAGGAGATTCAGTTGTCTGAAAAAACGCGTTTATTTCGGGCTGAAAAACACGTTTTGAAAAGTGTGATGTTACTGCCCAATAACTTACATGGGGTTGACCAAACTTGCAGAAACATGTTTATTTCTGCTGAAAAACACGTTTTGACCCTTTCTGCACACTGGGGTTAAGGGCTGAGTGTGTGGGCACTTCTGAGCCTTGCTGTTACAAGTAGATTCAGTTGCCTGAAAAAACGCGTTTATTTCGGGCTGAAAAACACGTTTTGAAAAGTGTGATGTTACTGACCCATAACTTACATGGGGTTGACCAAACTTGCAGAAACATGTTTATTTCTGCTGAAAAACACGTTTTGACCCTTTCTGCACACTGGGGTTAAGGGCTGAGTGTGTGGGCACTTCTGAGCCTTGCTTTTACAAGTAGATTCAGTTGCCTGAAAAAACGCGTTTATTTCGGGCTGAAAAACACGTTTTGAAAAGTGTGATGTTACTGACCCATAACTTACATGGGGTTGACCAAACTTGCAGAAACATGTTTATTTCTGCTGAAAAACACGTTTTGACCCTTTCTGCACACTGGGGTTAAGGGCTGAGTGTGTGGGCACTTCTGAGCCTTGCTGTTACAAGTAGATTCAGTTGCCTGAAAAAACGCGTTTATTTCGGGCTGAAAAACACGTTTTGAAAAGTGTGATGTTACTGATCCATAACTTACATGGGGTTGACCAAACTTGCAGAAACATGTTTATTTCTGCTGAAAAACACGTTTTGACCCTTTCTGCACACTGGGGTTAAGGGCTGAGTGTGTGGGCACTTCTGAGCCTTGCTGTTACAAGTAGATTCAGTTGCCTGAAAAAACGCGTTTATTTCGGGCTGAAAAACACGTTTTGAAAAGTGTGATGTTACTGACCCATAACTTACATGGGGTTGACCAAACTTGCAGAAACATGTTTATTTCTGCTGAAAAACACGTTTTGACCCTTTCTGCACACTGGGGTTAAGGGCTGAGTGTGTGGGCACTTCTGAGCCTTGCTTTTACAAGTAGATTCAGTTGCCTGAAAAAACGCGTTTATTTCGGGCTGAAAAACACGTTTTGAAAAGTGTGATGTTACTGACCCATAACTTACATGGGGTTGACCAAACTTGCAGAAACATGTTTATTTCTGCTGAAAAACACGTTTTGACCCTTTCTGCACACTGGGGTTAAGGGCTGAGTGTGTGGGCACTTCTGAGCCTTGCTGTTACAAGTAGATTCAGTTGCCTGAAAAAACGCGTTTATTTCGGGCTGAAAAACACGTTTTGAAAAGTGTGATGTTACTGACCCATAACTTACATGGGGTTGACCAAACTTGCAGAAACATGTTTATTTCTGCTGAAAAACACGTTTTGACCCTTTCTGCACACTGGGGTTAAGGGCTGAGTGTGTGGGCACTTCTGAGCCTTGCTGTTACAAGTAGATTCAGTTGCCTGAAAAAACGCGTTTATTTCGGGCTGAAAAACACGTTTTGAAAAGTGTATTGTTACTGCCCCATAACTTACATGGGGTTGACCAAACTTGCAGAAACATGTTTATTTCTGCTGAAAAACACGTTTTGACACTTTCTGTACACTGGGGTTAAGGGCTGAGTGTGTGGGCTCTTCTGAGCCTTGCTATTACAAGGAGATTCAGTTGTCTGAAAAAACGCGTTTATTTCGGGCTGAAAAACACGTTTTGAAAAGTGTGATGTTACTGCCCAATAACTTACATGGGGTTGACCAAACTTGCAGAAACATGTTTATTTCTGCTGAAAAACACGTTTTGACCCTTTCTGCACACTGGGGTTAAGGGCTGAGTGTGTGGGCACTTCTGAGCCTTGCTGTTACAAGTAGATTCAGTTGCCTGAAAAAACGCGTTTATTTCGGGCTGAAAAACACGTTTTGAAAAGTGTGATGTTACTGACCCATAACTTACATGGGGTTGACCAAACTTGCAGAAACATGTTTATTTCTGCTGAAAAACACGTTTTGACCCTTTCTGCACACTGGGGTTAAGGGCTGAGTGTGTGGGCACTTCTGAGCCTTGCTGTTACAAGTAGATTCAGTTGCCTGAAAAAACGCGTTTATTTCGGGCTGAAAAACACGTTTTGAAAAGTGTGATGTTACTGACCCATAACTTACATGGGGTTGACCAAACTTGCAGAAACATGTTTATTTCTGCTGAAAAACACGTTTTGACCCTTTCTGCACACTGGGGTTAAGGGCTGAGTGTGTGGGCACTTCTGAGCCTTGCTGTTACAAGTAGATTCAGTTGCCTGAAAAAACGCGTTTATTTCGGGCTGAAAAACACGTTTTGAAAAGTGTGATGTTACTGACCCATAACTTACATGGGGTTGACCAAACTTGCAGAAACATGTTTATTTCTGCTGAAAAACACGTTTTGACCCTTTCTGCACACTGGGGTTAAGGGCTGAGTGTGTGGGCACTTCTGAGCCTTGCTGTTACAAGTAGATTCAGTTGCCTGAAAAAACGCGTTTATTTCGGGCTGAAAAACACGTTTTGAAAAGTGTGATGTTACTGACCCATAACTTACATGGGGTTGACCAAACTTGCAGAAACATGTTTATTTCTGCTGAAAAACACGTTTTGACCCTTTCTGCACACTGGGGTTAAGGGCTGAGTGTGTGGGCACTTCTGAGCCTTGCTGTTACAAGTAGATTCAGTTGCCTGAAAAAACGCGTTTATTTCGGGCTGAAAAACACGTTTTGAAAAGTGTATTGTTACTGCCCCATAACTTACATGGGGTTGACCAAACTTGCAGAAACATGTTTATTTCTGCTGAAAAACACGTTTTGACACTTTCTGTACACTGGGGTTAAGGGCTGAGTGTGTGGGCTCTTCTGAGCCTTGCTATTACAAGGAGATTCAGTTGTCTGAAAAAACGCGTTTATTTCGGGCTGAAAAACACGTTTTGAAAAGTGTGATGTTACTGCCCCATAACTTACATGGGGTTGACCAAACTTGCAGAAACATGTTTATTTCTGCTGAAAAACACGTTTTGACCCTTTCTGCACACTGGGGTTAAGGGCTGAGTGTGTGGGCACTTCTGAGCCTTGCTGTTACAAGTAGATTCAGTTGCCTGAAAAAACGCGTTTATTTCGGGCTGAAAAACACGTTTTGAAAACTGTGATATTACTGCCCCATAACTTACATGGGGTTGACCAAACTTGCAGAAACATGTTTATTTCTGCTGAAAAACACGTTTTGACCCTTTCTGCACACTGGGGTTAAGGGCTGAGTGTGTGGGCACTTCTGAGCCTTGCTGTTACAAGTAGATTCAGTTGCCTGAAAAATCGCGTTTATTTCGGGCTGAAAAACACGTTTTGAAAAGTGTGATGTTACTGACCCATAACTTACATGGGGTTGACCAAACTTGCAGAAACATGTTTATTTCTGCTGAAAAACACGTTTTGACCCTTTCTGCACACTGGGGTTAAGGGCTGAGTGTGTGGGCACTTCTGAGCCTTGCTGTTACAAGTAGATTCAGTTGCCTGAAAAAACGCGTTTATTTCGGGCTGAAAAACACGTTTTGAAAAGTGTGATGTTACTGACCCATAACTTACATGGGGTTGACCAAACTTGCAGAAACATGTTTATTTCTGCTGAAAAACACGTTTTGACCCTTTCTGCACACTGGGGTTAAGGGCTGAGTGTGTGGGCACTTCTGAGCCTTGCTTTTACAAGTAGATTCAGTTGCCTGAAAAAACGCGTTTATTTCGGGCTGAAAAACACGTTTTGAAAAGTGTGATGTTACTGACCCATAACTTACATGGGGTTGACCAAACTTGCAGAAACATGTTTATTTCTGCTGAAAAACACGTTTTGACCCTTTCTGCACACTGGGGTTAAGGGCTTAGTGTGTGGGCACTTCTGAGCCTTGCTTTTACAAGTAGATTCAGTTGCCTGAAAAAACGCGTTTATTTCGGGCTGAAAAACACGTTTTGAAAAGTGTGATGTTACTGCCCCATAACTTACATGGGGTTGACCAAACTTGCAGAAACATGTTTATTTCTGCTGAAAAACACGTTTTGACCCTTTCTGCACACTGGGGTTAAGGGCTGAGTGTGTGGGCACTTCTGAGCCTTGCTTTTACAAGTAGATTCAGTTGCCTGAAAAAACGTGTTTATTTCGGGCTGAAAAACACGTTTTGAAAAGTGTGATGTTACTGCCCCATAACTTACATGGGGTTGACCAAACTTGCAGAAACATGTTTATTTCTGCTGAAAAACACGTTTTGACCCTTTCTGCACACTGGGGTTAAGGGCTGAGTGTGTGGGCACTTCTGAGCCTTGCTGTTACAAGGAGATTCAGTTGTCTGAAAAAACGCGTTTATTTCGGGCTGAAAAACACGTTTTGAAAAGTGTGATGTTACTGCCCAATAACTTACATGGGGTTGACCAAACTTGCAGAAACATGTTTATTTCTGCTGAAAAACACGTTTTGACCCTTTCTGCACACTGGGGTTAAGGGCTGAGTGTGTGGGCACTTCTGAGCCTTGCTGTTACAAGTAGATTCAGTTGCCTGAAAAAACGCGTTTATTTCGGGCTGAAAAACACGTTTTGAAAAGTGTGATGTTACTGACCCATAACTTACATGGGGTTGACCAAACTTGCAGAAACATGTTTATTTCTGCTGAAAAACACGTTTTGACCCTTTCTGCACACTGGGGTTAAGGGCTGAGTGTGTGGGCATTTCTGAGCCTTGCTTTTACAAGTAGATTCAGTTGCCTGAAAAAACGCGTTTATTTCGGGCTGAAAAACACGTTTTGAAAAGTGTGATGTTACTGACCCATAACTTACATGGGGTTGACCAAACTTGCAGAAACATGTTTATTTCTGCTGAAAAACACGTTTTGACCCTTTCTGCACACTGGGGTTAAGGGCTGAGTGTGTGGGCACTTCTGAGCCTTGCTGTTACAAGTAGATTCAGTTGCCTGAAAAAACGCGTTTATTTCGGGCTGAAAAACACGTTTTGAAAAGTGTGATGTTACTGATCCATAACTTACATGGGGTTGACCAAACTTGCAGAAACATGTTTATTTCTGCTGAAAAACACGTTTTGACCCTTTCTGCACACTGGGGTTAAGGGCTGAGTGTGTGGGCACTTCTGAGCCTTGCTGTTACAAGTAGATTCAGTTGCCTGAAAAAACGCGTTTATTTCGGGCTGAAAAACACGTTTTGAAAAGTGTATTGTTACTGATCCATAACTTACATGGGGTTGACCAAACTTGCAGAAACATGTTTATTTCTGCTGAAAAACACGTTTTGACCCTTTCTGCACACTGGGGTTAAGGGCTGAGTGTGTGGGCACTTCTGAGCCTTGCTTTTACAAGTAGATTCAGTTGCCTGAAAAAACGCGTTTATTTCGGGCTGAAAAACACGTTTTGAAAAGTGTGATGTTACTGACCCATAACTTACATGGGGTTGACCAAACTTGCAGAAACGTTTATTTCTGCTGAAAAACACGTTTTGACCCTTTCTGCACACTGGGGTTAAGGGCTGAGTGTGTGGGCACTTCTGAGCCTTGCTGTTACAAGTAGATTCAGTTGCCTGAAAAAACGCGTTTATTTCGGGCTGAAAAACACGTTTTGAAAAGTGTGATGTTAATGACCCATAACTTACATGGGGTTGACCAAACTTGCAGAAACATGTTTATTTCTGCTGAAAAACACGTTTTGACCCTTTCTGCACACTGGGGTTAAGGGCTGAGTGTGTGGGCACTTCTGAGCCTTGCTGTTACAAGTAGATTCAGTTGCCTGAAAAAACGCGTTTATTTCGGGCTGAAAAACACGTTTTGAAAAGTGTATTGTTACTGCCCCATAACTTACATGGGGTTGACCAAACTTGCAGAAACATGTTTATTTCTGCTGAAAAACACGTTTTGACACTTTCTGTACACTGGGGTTAAGGGCTGAGTGTGTGGGCTCTTCTGAGCCTTGCTATTACAAGGAGATTCAGTTGTCTGAAAAAACGCGTTTATTTCGGGCTGAAAAACACGTTTTGAAAAGTGTGATGTTACTGCCCCATAACTTACATGGGGTTGACCAAACTTGCAGAAACATGTTTATTTCTGCTGAAAAACACGTTTTGACCCTTTCTGCACACTGGGGTTAAGGGCTGAGTGTGTGGGCACTTCTGAGCCTTGCTTTTACAAGTAGATTCAGTTGCCTGTAAAAACGCGTTTATTTCGGGCTGAAAAACACGTTTTGAAAAGTGTGATGTTACTGACCCATAACTTACATGGGGTTGACCAAACTTGCAGAAACATGTTTATTTCTGCTGAAAAACACGTTTTGACCCTTTCTGCACACTGGGGTTAAGGGCTGAGTGTGTGGGCACTTCTGAGCCTTGCTTTTACAAGTAGATTCAGTTGCCTGAAAAAACGCGTTTATTTCGGGCTGAAAAACACGTTTTGAAAAGTGTGATGTTACTGCCCCATAACTTACATGGGGTTGACCAAACTTGCAGAAACATGTTTATTTCTGCTGAAAAACACGTTTTGACACTTTCTGTACACTGGGGTTAAGGGCTGAGTGTGTGGGCACTTCTGAGCCTTGCTGTTACAAGTAGATTCAGTTGCCTGAAAAAACGCGTTTATTTCGGGCTGAAAAACACGTTTTGAAAAGTGTATTGTTACTGATCCATAACTTACATGGGGTTGACCAAACTTGCAGAAACATGTTTATTTCTGCTGAAAAACACGTTTTGACCCTTTCTGCACACTGGGGTTAAGGGCTGAGTGTGTGGGCACTTCTGAGCCTTGCTTTTACAAGTAGATTCAGTTGCCTGAAAAAACGCGTTTATTTCGGGCTGAAAAACACGTTTTGAAAAGTGTGATGTTACTGACCCATAACTTACATGGGGTTGACCAAACTTGCAGAAACATGTTTATTTCTGCTGAAAAACACGTTTTGACCCTTTCTGCACACTGGGGTTAAGGTCTGAGTGTGTGGGCACTTCTGAGCCTTGCTGTTACAAGTAGATTCAGTTGCCTGAAAAAACGCGTTTATTTCGGGCTGAAAAACACGTTTTGAAAAGTGTATTGTTACTGCCCCATAACTTACATGGGGTTGACCAAACTTGCAGAAACATGTTTATTTCTGCTGAAAAACACGTTTTGACACTTTCTGTACACTGGGGTTAAGGGCTGAGTGTGTGGGCTCTTCTGAGCCTTGCTATTACAAGGAGATTCAGTTGTCTGAAAAAACGCGTTTATTTCGGGCTGAAAAACACGTTTTGAAAAGTGTGATGTTACTGCCCCATAACTTACATGGGGTTGACCAAACTTGCAGAAACATGTTTATTTCTGCTGAAAAACACGTTTTGACCCTTTCTGCACACTGGGGTTAAGGGCTGAGTGTGTGGGCACTTCTGAGCCTTGCTTTTACAAGTAGATTCAGTTGCCTGTAAAAACGCGTTTATTTCGGGCTGAAAAACACGTTTTGAAAAGTGTGATGTTACTGCCCCATAACTTACATGGGGTTGACCAAACTTGCAGAAACATGTTTATTTCTGCTGAAAAACACGTTTTGACCCTTTCTGCACACTGGGGTTAAGGGCTGAGTGTGTGGGCACTTCTGAGCCTTGCTGTTACAAGTAGATTCAGTTGCCTGAAAAAACGCGTTTATTTCGGGCTGAAAAACACGTTTTGAAAAGTGTGATGTTACTGACCCATAACTTACATGGGGTTGACCAAACTTGCAGAAACATGTTTATTTCTGCTGAAAAACACGTTTTGACCCTTTCTGCACACTGGGGTTAAGGGCTGAGTGTGTGGGCACTTCTGAGCCTTGCTGTTACAAGTAGATTCAGTTGCCTGAAAAAACGCGTTTATTTCGGGCTGAAAAACACGTTTTGAAAAGTGTATTGTTACTGCCCCATAACTTACATGGGGTTGACCAAACTTGCAGAAACATGTTTATTTCTGCTGAAAAACACGTTTTGAAAAGTGTATTGTTACTGCCCCATAACTTACATGGGGTTGACCAAACTTGCAGAAACATGTTTATTTCTGCTGAAAAACAGGTTTTGACCCTTTCTGCACACTGGGGTTAAGGGCTGAGTGTGTGGGCACTTCTGAGCCTTGCTGTTACAAGTAGATTCAGTTGCCTGAAAAAACGCGTTTATTTCGGGCTGAAAAACACGTTTTGAAAAGTGTATTGTTACTGCCCCATAACTTACATGGGGTTGACCAAACTTGCAGAAACATGTTTATTTCTGCTGAAAAACACGTTTTGACACTTTCTGTACACTGGGGTTAAGGGCTGAGTGTGTGGGCTCTTCTGAGCCTTGCTATTACAAGGAGATTCAGTTGTCTGAAAAAACGCGTTTATTTCGGGCTGAAAAACACGTTTTGAAAAGTGTGATGTTACTGCCCCATAACTTACATGGGGTTGACCAAACTTGCAGAAACATGTTTATTTCTGCTGAAAAACACGTTTTGACCCTTTCTGCACACTGGGGTTAAGGGCTGAGTGTGTGGGCACTTCTGAGCCTTGCTGTTACAAGTAGATTCAGTTGCTTGAAAAAACGCGTTTATTTCGGGCTGAAAAACACGTTTTGAAAAGTGTGATGTTACTGACCCATAACTTACATGGGGTTGACCAAACTTGCAGAAACATGTTTATTTCTGCTGAAAAACACGTTTTGACCCTTTCTGCACACTGGGGTTAAGGGCTGAGTGTGTGGGCACTTCTGAGCCTTGCTTTTACAAGTAGATTCAGTTGCCTGAAAAAACGCGTTTATTTCGGGCTGAAAAACACGTTTTGAAAAGTGTGATGTTACTGACCCATAACTTACATGGGGTTGACCAAACTTGCAGAAACATGTTTATTTCTGCTGAAAAACACGTTTTGACCCTTTCTGCACACTGGGGTTAAGGGCTGAGTGTGTGGGCACTTCTGAGCCTTGCTGTTACAAGTAGATTCAGTTGCCTGAAAAAACGCGTTTATTTCGGGCTGAAAAACACGTTTTGAAAAGTGTGATGTTACTGACCCATAACTTACATGGGGTTGACCAAACTTGCAGAAACATGTTTATTTCTGCTGAAAAACACGTTTTGACCCTTTCTGCACACTGGGGTTAAGGGCTGAGTGTGTGGGCACTTCTGAGCCTTGCTGTTACAAGTAGATTCAGTTGCCTGAAAAAACGCGTTTATTTCGGGCTGAAAAACACGTTTTGAAAAGTGTATTGTTACTGCCCCATAACTTACATGGGGTTGACCAAACTTGCAGAAACATGTTTATTTCTGCTGAAAAACACGTTTTGACACTTTCTGTACACTGGGGTTAAGGGCTGAGTGTGTGGGCTCTTCTGAGCCTTGCTATTACAAGGAGATTCAGTTGTCTGAAAAAACGCGTTTATTTCGGGCTGAAAAACACGTTTTGAAAAGTGTGATGTTACTGCCCCATAACTTACATGGGGTTGACCAAACTTGCAGAAACATGTTTATTTCTGCTGAAAAACACGTTTTGACACTTTCTGTACACTGGGGTTAAGGGCTGAGTGTGTGGGCACTTCTGAGCCTTGCTGTTACAAGTAGATTCAGTTGCCTGAAAAAACGCGTTTATTTCGGGCTGAAAAACACGTTTTGAAAAGTGTATTGTTACTGCCCCGTAACTTACATGGGGTTGACCAAACTTGCAGAAACATGTTTATTTCTGCTGAAAAACACGTTTTGACACTTTCTGTACACTGGGGTTAAGGGCTGAGTGTGTGGGCTCTTCTGAGCCTTGCTATTACAAGGAGATTCAGTTGTCTGAAAAAACGCGTTTATTTCGGGCTGAAAAACACGTTTTGAAAAGTGTGATGTTACTGACCCATAACTTACATGGGGTTGACCAAACTTGCAGAAACATGTTTATTTCTGCTGAAAAACACGTTTTGACCCTTTCTGCACACTGGGGTTAAGGGCTGAGTGTGTGGGCACTTCTGAGCCTTGCTGTTACAAGTAGATTCAGTTGCCTGAAAAAACGCGTTTATTTCGGGCTGAAAAACACGTTTTGAAAAGTGTGATGTTACTGACCCATAACTTACATGGGGTTGACCAAACTTGCAGAAACATGTTTATTTCTGCTGTAAAACACGTTTTGACCCTTTCTGCACACTGGGGTTAAGGGCTGAGTGTGTGGGCACTTCTGAGCCTTGCTTTTACAAGTAGATTCAGTTGCCTGAAAAAACGCGTTTATTTCGGGCTGAAAAACACGTTTTGAAAAGTGTGATGTTACTGACCCATAACTTACATGGGGTTGACCAAACTTGCAGAAACATGTTTATTTCTGCTGAAAAACACGTTTTGACCCTTTCTGCACACGGGGTTAAGGGCTGAGTGTGTGGGCACTTCTGAGCCTTGCTGTTACAAGTAGATTCAGTTGCCTGAAAAAACGCGTTTATTTCGGGCTGAAAAACACGTTTTGAAAAGTGTGATGTTACTGATCCATAACTTACATGGGGTTGACCAAACTTGCAGAAACATGTTTATTTCTGCTGAAAAACAGGTTTTGACCCTTTCTGCACACTGGGGTTAAGGGCTGAGTGTGTGGGCACTTCTGAGCCTTGCTTTTACAAGTAGATTCAGTTGCCTGAAAAAACGCGTTTATTTCGGGCTGAAAAACACGTTTTGAAAAGTGTGATGTTACTGACCCATAACTTACATGGGGTTGACCAAACTTGCAGAAACATGTTTATTTTTGCTGAAAAACACGTTTTGACCCTTTCTGCACACTGGGGTTAAGGGCTGAGTGTGTGGGCACTTCTGAGCCTTGCTGTTACAAGTAGATTCAGTTGCCTGAAAAAACGCGTTTATTTCGGGCTGAAAAACACGTTTTGAAAAGTGTGATGTTACTGCCCCGTAACTTACATGGGGTTGACCAAACTTGCAGAAACATGTTTATTTCTGCTGAAAAACACGTTTTGACACTTTCTGTACACTGGGGTTAAGGGCTGAGTGTGTGGGCTCTTCTGAGCCTTGCTATTACAAGGAGATTCAGTTGTCTGAAAAAACGCGTTTATTTCGGGCTGAAAAACACGTTTTGAAAAGTGTGATGTTACTGACCCATAACTTACATGGGGTTGACCAAACTTGCAGAAACATGTTTATTTCTGCTGAAAAACACGTTTTGACCCTTTCTGCACACTGGGGTTAAGGGCTGAGTGTGTGGGCACTTCTGAGCCTTGTTGTTACAAGTAGATTCAGTTGCCTGAAAAAACGCGTTTATTTCGGGCTGAAAAACACGTTTTGAAAAGTGTGATGTTACTGACCCATAACTTACATGGGGTTGACCAAACTTGCAGAAACATGTTTATTTCTGCTGAAAAACACGTTTTGACCCTTTCTGCACACTGGGGTTAAGGGCTGAGTGTGTGGGCACTTCTGAGCCTTGCTTTTACAAGTAGATTCAGTTGCCTGAAAAAACGCGTTTATTTCGGGCTGAAAAACACGTTTTGAAAAGTGTGATGTTACTGACCCATAACTTACATGGGGTTGACCAAACTTGCAGAAACATGTTTATTTCTGCTGAAAAACACGTTTTGACCCTTTCTGCACACTGGGGTTAAGGGCTGAGTGTGTGGGCACTTCTGAGCCTTGCTTTTACAAGTAGATTCAGTTGCCTGAAAAAACGCGTTTATTTCGGGCTGAAAAACACGTTTTGAAAAGTGTGATGTTACTGACCCATAACTTACATGGGGTTGACCAAACTTGCAGAAACATGTTTATTTCTGCTGAAAAACACGTTTTGACCCTTTCTGCACACTGGGGTTAAGGGCTGAGTGTGTGGGCACTTCTGAGCCTTGCTGTTACAAGTAGATTCAGTTGCCTGAAAAAACGCGTTTATTTCGGGCTGAAAAACACGTTTTGAAAAGTGTGATGTTACTGACCCATAACTTACATGGGGTTGACCAAACTTGCAGAAACATGTTTATTTCTGCTGAAAAACACGTTTTGACCCTTTCTGCACACTGGGGTTAAGGGCTGAGTGTGTGGGCACTTCTGAGCCTTGGTGTTACAAGTAGATTCAGTTGCCTGAAAAAACGCGTTTATTTCGGGCTGAAAAACACGTTTTGAAAAGTGTATTGTTACTGCCCCATAACTTACATGGGGTTGACCAAACTTGCAGAAACATGTTTATTTCTGCTGAAAAACACGTTTTGACACTTTCTGTACACTGGGGTTAAGGGCTGAGTGTGTGGGCTCTTCTGAGCCTTGCTATTACAAGGAGATTCAGTTGTCTGAAAAAACGCGTTTATTTCGGGCTGAAAAACACGTTTTGAAAAGTGTGATGTTACTGCCCCATAACTTACATGGGGTTGACCAAACTTGCAGAAACATGTTTATTTCTGCTGAAAAACACGTTTTGACACTTTCTGTACACTGGGGTTAAGGGCTGAGTGTGTGGGCACTTCTGAGCCTTGCTGTTACAAGTAGATTCAGTTGCCTGAAAAAACGCGTTTATTTCGGGCTGAAAAACACGTTTTGAAAAGTGTATTGTTACTGCCCCATAACTTACATGGGGTTGACCAAACTTGCAGAAACATGTTTATTTCTGCTGAAAAACACGTTTTGACACTTTCTGTACACTGGGGTTAAGGGCTGAGTGTGTGGGCTCTTCTGAGCCTTGCTATTACAAGGAGATTCAGTTGTCTGAAAAAACGTGTTTATTTCGGGCTGAAAAACACGTTTTGAAAAGTGTGATGTTACTGCCCAATAACTTACATGGGGTTGACCAAACTTGCAGAAACATGTTTATTTCTGCTGAAAAACACGTTTTGACCCTTTCTGCACACTGGGGTTAAGGGCTGAGTGTGTGGGCACTTCTGAGCCTTGCTTTTACAAGTAGATTCAGTTGCCTGAAAAAACGCGTTTATTTCGGGCTGAAAAACACGTTTTGAAAAGTGTGATGTTACTGACCCATAACTTACATGGGGTTGACCAAACTTGCAGAAACATGTTTATTTCTGCTGAAAAACACGTTTTGACCCTTTCTGCACACTGGGGTTAAGGGCTGAGTGTGTGGGCACTTCTGAGCCTTGCTGTTACAAGTAGATTCAGTTGCCTGAAAAAACGCGTTTATTTCGGGCTGAAAAACACGTTTTGAAAAGTGTGATGTTACTGACCCATAACTTACATGGGGTTGACCAAACTTGCAGAAACATGTTTATTTCTGCTGAAAAACACGTTTTGACCCTTTCTGCACACTGGGGTTAAGGGCTGAGTGTGTGGGCACTTCTGAGCCTTGCTTTTACAAGTAGATTCAGTTGTCTGAAAAAACGCGTTTATTTCGGGCTGAAAAACACGTTTTGAAAAGTGTGATGTTACTGACCCATAACTTACATGGGGTTGACCAAACTTGCAGAAACATGTTTATTTCTTCTGAAAAACACGTTTTGACACTTTCTGCACACTGGGGTTAAGGGCTGAGTGTGTGGGCACTTCTGAGCCTTGCTGTTACAAGTAGATTCAGTTGCCTGAAAAAACGCGTTTATTTCGGGCTGAAAAACACGTTTTGAAAAGTGTGATGTTACTGACCCATAACTTACATGGGGTTGACCAAACTTGCAGAAACATGTTTATTTCTGCTGAAAAACACGTTTTGACCCTTTCTGCACACTGGGGTTAAGGGCTGAGTGTGTGGGCACTTCTGAGCCTTGCTGTTACAAGTAGATTCAGTTGCCTGAAAAAACGCGTTTATTTCGGGCTGAAAAACACGTTTTGAAAAGTGTATTGTTACTGCCCCATAACTTACATGGGGTTGACCAAACTTGCAGAAACATGTTTATTTCTGCTGAAAAACACGTTTTGACACTTTCTGTACACTGGGGTTAAGGGCTGAGTGTGTGGGCTCTTCTGAGCCTTGCAATTACAAGGAGATTCAGTTGTCTGAAAAAACGCGTTTATTTCGGGCTGAAAAACACGTTTTGAAAAGTGTGATGTTACTGCCCAATAACTTACATGGGGTTGACCAAACTTGCAGAAACATGTTTATTTCTGCTGAAAAACACGTTTTGACCCTTTCTGCACACTGGGGTTAAGGGCTGAGTGTGTGGGCACTTCTGAGCCTTGCTGTTACAAGTAGATTCAGTTGCCTGAAAAAACGCGTTTATTTCGGGCTGAAAAACACGTTTTGAAAAGTGTGATGTTACTGACCCATAACTTACATGGGGTTGACCAAACTTGCAGAAACATGTTTATTTCTGCTGAAAAACACGTTTTGACCCTTTCTGCACACTGGGGTTAAGGGCTGAGTGTGTGGGCACTTCTGAGCCTTGCTTTTACAAGTAGATTCAGTTCCCTGAAAAAACGCGTTTATTTCGGGCTGAAAAACACGTTTTGAAAAGTGTGATGTTACTGACCCATAACTTACATGGGGTTGACCAAACTTGCAGAAACATGTTTATTTCTGCTGAAAAACACGTTTTGACCCTTTCTGCACACTGGGGTTAAGGGCTGAGTGTGTGGGCACTTCTGAGCCTTGCTGTTACAAGTAGATTCAGTTGCCTGAAAAAACGCGTTTATTTCGGGCTGAAAAACACGTTTTGAAAAGTGTGATGTTACTGACCCATAACTTACATGGGGTTGACCAAACTTGCAGAAACATGTTTATTTCTGCTGAAAAACACGTTTTGACCCTTTCTGCACACTGGGGTTAAGGGCTGAGTGTGTGGGCACTTCTGAGCCTTGCTGTTACAAGTAGATTCAGTTGCCTGAAAAAACGCGTTTATTTCGGGCTGAAAAACACGTTTTGAAAAGTGTGATGTTACTGACCCATAACTTACATGGGGTTGACCAAACTTGCAGAAACATGTTTATTTCTGCTGAAAAACACGTTTTGACCCTTTCTGCACACTGGGGTTAAGGGCTGAGTGTGTGGGCACTTCTGAGCCTTGCTGTTACAAGTAGATTCAGTTGCCTGAAAAAACGCGTTTATTTCGGGCTGAAAAACACGTTTTGAAAAGTGTATTGTTACTGCCCCATAACTTACATGGGGTTGACCAAACTTGCAGAAACATGTTTATTTCTGCTGAAAAACACGTTTTGACACTTTCTGTACACTGGGGTTAAGGGCTGAGTGTGTGGGCTCTTCTGAGCCTTGCTATTACAAGGAGATTCAGTTGTCTGAAAAAACGCGTTTATTTCGGGCTGAAAAACACGTTTTGAAAAGTGTGATGTTACTGCCCCATAACTTACATGGGGTTGACCAAACTTGCAGAAACATGTTTATTTTTGCTGAAAAACAGGTTTTGACCCTTTCTGCACACTGGGGTTAAGGGCTGAGTGTGTGGGCACTTCTGAGCCTTGCTGTTACAAGTAGATTCAGTTGCCTGAAAAAACGCGTTTATTTCGGGCTGAAAAACACGTTTTGAAAAGTGTATTGTTACTGCCCCATAACTTACATGGGGTTGACCAAACTTGCAGAAACATGTTTATTTCTGCTGAAAAACACGTTTTGACACTTTCTGTACACTGGGGTTAAGGGCTGAGTGTGTGGGCTCTTCTGAGCCTTGCTATTACAAGGAGATTCAGTTGTCTGAAAAAACGCGTTTATTTCGGGCTGAAAAACACGTTTTGAAAAGTGTGATGTTACTGCCCCATAACTTACATGGGGTTGACCAAACTTGCAGAAACATGTTTATTTCTGCTGAAAAACACGTTTTGACCCTTTCTGCACACTGGGGTTAAGGGCTGAGTGTGTGGGCACTTCTGAGCCTTGCTGTTACAAGTAGATTCAGTTGCCTGAAAAAACGCGTTTATTTCGGGCTGAAAAACACGTTTTGAAAACTGTGATATTACTGCCCCATAACTTACATGGGGTTGACCAAACTTGCAGAAACATGTTTATTTCTGCTGAAAAACACGTTTTGACCCTTTCTGCACACTGGGGTTAAGGGCTGAGTGTGTGGGCACTTCTGAGCCTTGCTGTTACAAGTAGATTCAGTTGCCTGAAAAATCGCGTTTATTTCGGGCTGAAAAACACGTTTTGAAAAGTGTGATGTTACTGACCCATAACTTACATGGGGTTGACCAAACTTGCAGAAACATGTTTATTTCTGCTGAAAAACACGTTTTGACCCTTTCTGCACACTGGGGTTAAGGGCTGAGTGTGTGGGCACTTCTGAGCCTTGCTGTTACAAGTAGATTCAGTTGCCTGAAAAAACGCGTTTATTTCGGGCTGAAAAACACGTTTTGAAAAGTGTGATGTTACTGACCCATAACTTACATGGGGTTGACCAAACTTGCAGAAACATGTTTATTTCTGCTGAAAAACACGTTTTGACCCTTTCTGCACACTGGGGTTAAGGGCTGAGTGTGTGGGCACTTCTGAGCCTTGCTTTTACAAGTAGATTCAGTTGCCTGAAAAAACGCGTTTATTTCGGGCTGAAAAACACGTTTTGAAAAGTGTGATGTTACTGACCCATAACTTACATGGGGTTGACCAAACTTGCAGAAACATGTTTATTTCTGCTGAAAAACACGTTTTGACCCTTTCTGCACACTGGGGTTAAGGGCTGAGTGTGTGGGCACTTCTGAGCCTTGCTTTTACAAGTAGATTCAGTTGCCTGAAAAAACGCGTTTATTTCGGGCTGAAAAACACGTTTTGAAAAGTGTGATGTTACTGAACCATAACTTACATGGGGTTGACCAAACTTGCAGAAACATGTTTATTTCTGCTGAAAAACACGTTTTGACCCTTTCTGCACACTGGGGTTAAGGGCTGAGTGTGTGGGCACTTCTGAGCCTTGCTTTTACAAGTAGATTCAGTTGCCTGAAAAAACGTGTTTATTTCGGGCTGAAAAACACGTTTTGAAAAGTGTGATGTTACTGCCCCATAACTTACATGGGGTTGACCAAACTTGCAGAAACATGTTTATTTCTGCTGAAAAACACGTTTTGACCCTTTCTGCACACTGGGGTTAAGGGCTGAGTGTGTGGGCACTTCTGAGCCTTGCTGTTACAAGTAGATTCAGTTGCCTGAAAAAACGCGTTTATTTCGGGCTGAAAAACACGTTTTGAAAAGTGTGATGTTACTGACCCATAACTTACATGGGGTTGACCAAACTTGCAGAAACATGTTTATTTCTGCTGAAAAACACGTTTTGACCCTTTCTGCACACTGGGGTTAAGGGCTGAGTGTGTGGGCACTTCTGAGCCTTGCTGTTACAAGTAGATTCAGTTGCCTGAAAAAACGCGTTTATTTCGGGCTGAAAAACACGTTTTGAAAAGTGTATTGTTACTGCCCCATAACTTACATGGGGTTGACCAAACTTGCAGAAACATGTTTATTTCTGCTGAAAAACACGTTTTGACACTTTCTGTACACTGGGGTTAAGGGCTGAGTGTGTGGGCTCTTCTGAGCCTTGCTATTACAAGGAGATTCAGTTGTCTGAAAAAACGCGTTTATTTCGGGCTGAAAAACACGTTTTGAAAAGTGTGATGTTACTGCCCCATAACTTACATGGGGTTGACCAAACTTGCAGAAACATGTTTATTTCTGCTGAAAAACACGTTTTGACACTTTCTGTACACTGGGGTTAAGGGCTGAGTGTGTGGGCACTTCTGAGCCTTGCTGTTACAAGTAGATTCAGTTGCCTGAAAAAACGCGTTTATTTCGGGCTGAAAAACACGTTTTGAAAAGTGTATTGTTACTGCCCCATAACTTACATGGGGTTGACCAAACTTGCAGAAACATGTTTATTTCTGCTGAAAAACACGTTTTGACACTTTCTGTACACTGGGGTTAAGGGCTGAGTGTGTGGGCTCTTCTGAGCCTTGCTATTACAAGGAGATTCAGTTGTCTGAAAAAACGCGTTTATTTCGGGCTGAAAAACACGTTTTGAAAAGTGTGATGTTACTGCCCAATAACTTACATGGGGTTGACCAAACTTGCAGAAACATGTTTATTTCTGCTGAAAAACACGTTTTGACCCTTTCTGCACACTGGGGTTAAGGGCTGAGTGTGTGGGCACTTCTGAGCCTTGCTTTTACAAGTAGATTCAGTTGCCTGAAAAAACGCGTTTATTTCGGGCTGAAAAACACGTTTTGAAAAGTGTGATGTTACTGACCCATAACTTACATGGGGTTGACCAAACTTGCAGAAACATGTTTATTTCTGCTGAAAAACACGTTTTGACCCTTTCTGCACACTGGGGTTAAGGGCTGAGTGTGTGGGCACTTCTGAGCCTTGCTGTTACAAGTAGATTCAGTTGCCTGAAAAAACGCGTTTATTTCGGGCTGAAAAACACGTTTTGAAAAGTGTGATGTTACTGACCCATAACTTACATGGGGTTGACCAAACTTGCAGAAACATGTTTATTTCTGCTGAAAAACACGTTTTGACCCTTTCTGCACACTGGGGTTAAGGGCTGAGTGTGTGGGCACTTCTGAGCCTTGCTGTTACAAGTAGATTCAGTTGTCTGAAAAAACGCGTTTATTTCGGGCTGAAAAACACGTTTTGAAAAGTGTGATGTTACTGACCCATAACTTACATGGGGTTGACCAAACTTGCAGAAACATGTTTATTTCTGCTGAAAAACACGTTTTGACCCTTTCTGCACACTGGGGTTAAGGGCTGAGTGTGTGGGCACTTCTGAGCCTTGCTGTTACAAGTAGATTCAGTTGCCTGAAAAAACGCGTTTATTTCGGGCTGAAAAACACGTTTTGAAAAGTGTGATGTTACTGACCCATAACTTACATGGGGTTGACCAAACTTGCAGAAACATGTTTATTTCTGCTGAAAAACACGTTTTGACCCTTTCTGCACACTGGGGTTAAGGGCTGAGTGTGTGGGCACTTCTGAGCCTTGCTGTTACAAGTAGATTCAGTTGCCTGAAAAAACGCGTTTATTTCGGGCTGAAAAACACGTTTTGAAAAGTGTATTGTTACTGCCCCATAACTTACATGGGGTTGACCAAACTTGCAGAAACATGTTTATTTCTGCTGAAAAACACGTTTTGACACTTTCTGTACACTGGGGTTAAGGGCTGAGTGTGTGGGCTCTTCTGAGCCTTGCAATTACAAGGAGATTCAGTTGTCTGAAAAAACGCGTTTATTTCGGGCTGAAAAACACGTTTTGAAAAGTGTGATGTTACTGACCCATAACTTACATGGGGTTGACCAAACTTGCAGAAACATGTTTATTTCTGCTGAAAAACACGTTTTGACCCTTTCTGCACACTGGGGTTAAGGGCTGAGTGTGTGGGCACTTCTGAGCCTTGCTTTTACAAGTAGATTCAGTTCCCTGAAAAAACGCGTTTATTTCGGGCTGAAAAACACGTTTTGAAAAGTGTGATGTTACTGACCCATAACTTACATGGGGTTGACCAAACTTGCAGAAACATGTTTATTTCTGCTGAAAAACACGTTTTGACCCTTTCTGCACACTGGGGTTAAGGGCTGAGTGTGTGGGCACTTCTGAGCCTTGCTGTTACAAGTAGATTCAGTTGCCTGAAAAAACGCGTTTATTTCGGGCTGAAAAACACGTTTTGAAAAGTGTGATGTTACTGACCCATAACTTACATGGGGTTGACCAAACTTGCAGAAACATGTTTATTTCTGCTGAAAAACACGTTTTGACCCTTTCTGCACACTGGGGTTAAGGGCTGAGTGTGTGGGCACTTCTGAGCCTTGCTGTTACAAGTAGATTCAGTTGCCTGAAAAAACGCGTTTATTTCGGGCTGAAAAACACGTTTTGAAAAGTGTGATGTTACTGACCCATAACTTACATGGGGTTGACCAAACTTGCAGAAACATGTTTATTTCTGCTGAAAAACACGTTTTGACCCTTTCTGCACACTGGGGTTAAGGGCTGAGTGTGTGGGCACTTCTGAGCCTTGCTGTTACAAGTAGATTCAGTTGCCTGAAAAAACGCGTTTATTTCGGGCTGAAAAACACGTTTTGAAAAGTGTATTGTTACTGCCCCATAACTTACATGGGGTTGACCAAACTTGCAGAAACATGTTTATTTCTGCTGAAAAACACGTTTTGACACTTTCTGTACACTGGGGTTAAGGGCTGAGTGTGTGGGCTCTTCTGAGCCTTGCTATTACAAGGAGATTCAGTTGTCTGAAAAAACGCGTTTATTTCGGGCTGAAAAACACGTTTTGAAAAGTGTGATGTTACTGCCCCATAACTTACATGGGGTTGACCAAACTTGCAGAAACATGTTTATTTTTGCTGAAAAACAGGTTTTGACCCTTTCTGCACACTGGGGTTAAGGGCTGAGTGTGTGGGCACTTCTGAGCCTTGCTGTTACAAGTAGATTCAGTTGCCTGAAAAAACGCGTTTATTTCGGGCTGAAAAACACGTTTTGAAAAGTGTATTGTTACTGCCCCATAACTTACATGGGGTTGACCAAACTTGCAGAAACATGTTTATTTCTGCTGAAAAACACGTTTTGACACTTTCTGTACACTGGGGTTAAGGGCTGAGTGTGTGGGCTCTTCTGAGCCTTGCTATTACAAGGAGATTCAGTTGTCTGAAAAAACGCGTTTATTTCGGGCTGAAAAACACGTTTTGAAAAGTGTGATGTTACTGCCCCATAACTTACATGGGGTTGACCAAACTTGCAGAAACATGTTTATTTCTGCTGAAAAACACGTTTTGACCCTTTCTGCACACTGGGGTTAAGGGCTGAGTGTGTGGGCACTTCTGAGCCTTGCTGTTACAAGTAGATTCAGTTGCCTGAAAAAACGCGTTTATTTCGGGCTGAAAAACACGTTTTGAAAACTGTGATATTACTGCCCCATAACTTACATGGGGTTGACCAAACTTGCAGAAACATGTTTATTTCTGCTGAAAAACACGTTTTGACCCTTTCTGCACACTGGGGTTAAGGGCTGAGTGTGTGGGCACTTCTGAGCCTTGCTGTTACAAGTAGATTCAGTTGCCTGAAAAATCGCGTTTATTTCGGGCTGAAAAACACGTTTTGAAAAGTGTGATGTTACTGACCCATAACTTACATGGGGTTGACCAAACTTGCAGAAACATGTTTATTTCTGCTGAAAAACACGTTTTGACCCTTTCTGCACACTGGGGTTAAGGGCTGAGTGTGTGGGCACTTCTGAGCCTTGCTGTTACAAGTAGATTCAGTTGCCTGAAAAAACGCGTTTATTTCGGGCTGAAAAACACGTTTTGAAAAGTGTGATGTTACTGACCCATAACTTACATGGGGTTGACCAAACTTGCAGAAACATGTTTATTTCTGCTGAAAAACACGTTTTGACCCTTTCTGCACACTGGGGTTAAGGGCTGAGTGTGTGGGCACTTCTGAGCCTTGCTTTTACAAGTAGATTCAGTTGCCTGAAAAAACGCGTTTATTTCGGGCTGAAAAACACGTTTTGAAAAGTGTGATGTTACTGACCCATAACTTACATGGGGTTGACCAAACTTGCAGAAACATGTTTATTTCTGCTGAAAAACACGTTTTGACCCTTTCTGCACACTGGGGTTAAGGGCTGAGTGTGTGGGCACTTCTGAGCCTTGCTTTTACAAGTAGATTCAGTTGCCTGAAAAAACGCGTTTATTTCGGGCTGAAAAACACGTTTTGAAAAGTGTGATGTTACTGAACCATAACTTACATGGGGTTGACCAAACTTGCAGAAACATGTTTATTTCTGCTGAAAAACACGTTTTGACCCTTTCTGCACACTGGGGTTAAGGGCTGAGTGTGTGGGCACTTCTGAGCCTTGCTTTTACAAGTAGATTCAGTTGCCTGAAAAAACGTGTTTATTTCGGGCTGAAAAACACGTTTTGAAAAGTGTGATGTTACTGCCCCATAACTTACATGGGGTTGACCAAACTTGCAGAAACATGTTTATTTCTGCTGAAAAACACGTTTTGACCCTTTCTGCACACTGGGGTTAAGGGCTGAGTGTGTGGGCACTTCTGAGCCTTGCTGTTACAAGTAGATTCAGTTGCCTGAAAAAACGCGTTTATTTCGGGCTGAAAAACACGTTTTGAAAAGTGTGATGTTACTGACCCATAACTTACATGGGGTTGACCAAACTTGCAGAAACATGTTTATTTCTGCTGAAAAACACGTTTTGACCCTTTCTGCACACTGGGGTTAAGGGCTGAGTGTGTGGGCACTTCTGAGCCTTGCTGTTACAAGTAGATTCAGTTGCCTGAAAAAACGCGTTTATTTCGGGCTGAAAAACACGTTTTGAAAAGTGTATTGTTACTGCCCCATAACTTACATGGGGTTGACCAAACTTGCAGAAACATGTTTATTTCTGCTGAAAAACACGTTTTGACACTTTCTGTACACTGGGGTTAAGGGCTGAGTGTGTGGGCTCTTCTGAGCCTTGCTATTACAAGGAGATTCAGTTGTCTGAAAAAGCGCGTTTATTTCGGGCTGAAAAACACGTTTTGAAAAGTGTGATGTTACTGCCCAATAACTTACATGGGGTTGACCAAACTTGCAGAAACATGTTTATTTCTGCTGAAAAACACGTTTTGACCCTTTCTGCACACTGGGGTTAAGGGCTGAGTGTGTGGGCACTTCTGAGCCTTGCTGTTACAAGTAGATTCAGTTGCCTGAAAAAACGCGTTTATTTCGGGCTGAAAAACACGTTTTGAAAAGTGTGATGTTACTGACCCATAACTTACATGGGGTTGACCAAACTTGCAGAAACATGTTTATTTCTGCTGAAAAACACGTTTTGACCCTTTCTGCACACTGGGGTTAAGGGCTGAGTGTGTGGGCACTTCTGAGCCTTGCTTTTACAAGTAGATTCAGTTCCCTGAAAAAACGCGTTTATTTCGGGCTGAAAAACACGTTTTGAAAAGTGTGATGTTACTGACCCATAACTTACATGGGGTTGACCAAACTTGCAGAAACATGTTTATTTCTGCTGAAAAACACGTTTTGACCCTTTCTGCACACTGGGGTTAAGGGCTGAGTGTGTGGGCACTTCTGAGCCTTGCTGTTACAAGTAGATTCAGTTGCCTGAAAAAACGCGTTTATTTCGGGCTGAAAAACACGTTTTGAAAAGTGTATTGTTACTGCCCCATAACTTACATGGGGTTGACCAAACTTGCAGAAACATGTTTATTTCTGCTGAAAAACACGTTTTGACACTTTCTGCACACTGGGGTTAAGGGCTGAGTGTGTGGGCTCTTCTGAGCCTTGCTATTACAAGGAGATTCAGTTGTCTGAAAAAACGCGTTTATTTCGGGCTGAAAAACACGTTTTGAAAAGTGTGATGTTACTGCCCCATAACTTACATGGGGTTGACCAAACTTGCAGAAACATGTTTATTTCTGCTGAAAAACACGTTTTGACACTTTCTGTACACTGGGGTTAAGGGCTGAGTGTGTGGGCACTTCTGAGCCTTGCTGTTACAAGTAGATTCAGTTGCCTGAAAAAACGCGTTTATTTCGGGCTGAAAAACACGTTTTGAAAAGTGTATTGTTACTGCCCCATAACTTACATGGGGTTGACCAAACTTGCAGAAACATGTTTATTTCTGCTGAAAAACACGTTTTGACACTTTCTGTACACTGGGGTTAAGGGCTGAGTGTGTGGGCTCTTCTGAGCCTTGCTATTACAAGGAGATTCAGTTGTCTGAAAAAACGCGTTTATTTCGGGCTGAAAAACACGTTTTGAAAAGTGTGATGTTACTGACCCATAACTTACATGGGGTTGACCAAACTTGCAGAAACATGTTTATTTCTGCTGAAAAACACGTTTTGACCCTTTCTGCACACTGGGGTTAAGGGCTGAGTGTGTGGGCACTTCTGAGCCTTGCTTTTACAAGTAGATTCAGTTCCCTGAAAAAACGCGTTTATTTCGGGCTGAAAAACACGTTTTGAAAAGTGTGATGTTACTGACCCATAACTTACATGGGGTTGACCAAACTTGCAGAAACATGTTTATTTCTGCTGAAAAACACGTTTTGACCCTTTCTGCACACTGGGGTTAAGGGCTGAGTGTGTGGGCACTTCTGAGCCTTGCTGTTACAAGTAGATTCAGTTGCCTGAAAAAACGCGTTTATTTCGGGCTGAAAAACACGTTTTGAAAAGTGTGATGTTACTGACCCATAACTTACATGGGGTTGACCAAACTTGCAGAAACATGTTTATTTCTGCTGAAAAACACGTTTTGACCCTTTCTGCACACTGGGGTTAAGGGCTGAGTGTGTGGGCACTTCTGAGCCTTGCTTTTACAAGTAGATTCAGTTGCCTGAAAAAACGCGTTTATTTCGGGCTGAAAAACACGTTTTGAAAAGTGTGATGTTACTGACCCATAACTTACATGGGGTTGACCAAACTTGCAGAAACATGTTTATTTCTGCTGAAAAACACGTTTTGACCCTTTCTGCACACTGGGGTTAAGGGCTGAGTGTGTGGGCACTTCTGAGCCTTGCTGTTACAAGTAGATTCAGTTGCCTGAAAAAACGCGTTTATTTCGGGCTGAAAAACACGTTTTGAAAAGTGTGATGTTACTGACCCATAACTTACATGGGGTTGACCAAACTTGCAGAAACATGTTTATTTCTGCTGAAAAACACGTTTTGACCCTTTCTGCACACTGGGGTTAAGGGCTGAGTGTGTGGGCACTTCTGAGCCTTGCTGTTACAAGTAGATTCAGTTGCCTGAAAAAACGCGTTTATTTCGGGCTGAAAAACACGTTTTGAAAAGTGTATTGTTACTGCCCCATAACTTACATGGGGTTGACCAAACTTGCAGAAACATGTTTATTTCTGCTGAAAAACACGTTTTGACACTTTCTGTACACTGGGGTTAAGGGCTGAGTGTGTGGGCTCTTCTGAGCCTTGCTATTACAAGGAGATTCAGTTGTCTGAAAAAACGCGTTTATTTCGGGCTGAAAAACACGTTTTGAAAAGTGTGATGTTACTGCCCCATAACTTACATGGGGTTGACCAAACTTGCAGAAACATGTTTATTTCTGCTGAAAAACAGGTTTTGACCCTTTCTGCACACTGGGGTTAAGGGCTGAGTGTGTGGGCACTTCTGAGCCTTGCTGTTACAAGTAGATTCAGTTGCCTGAAAAAACGCGTTTATTTCGGGCTGAAAAACACGTTTTGAAAAGTGTATTGTTACTGCCCCATAACTTACATGGGGTTGACCAAACTTGCAGAAACATGTTTATTTCTGCTGAAAAACACGTTTTGACACTTTCTGTACACTGGGGTTAAGGGCTGAGTGTGTGGGCTCTTCTGAGCCTTGCTATTACAAGGAGATTCAGTTGTCTGAAAAAACGCGTTTATTTCGGGCTGAAAAACACGTTTTGAAAAGTGTGATGTTACTGCCCCATAACTTACATGGGGTTGACCAAACTTGCAGAAACATGTTTATTTCTGCTGAAAAACACGTTTTGACCCTTTCTGCACACTGGGGTTAAGGGCTGAGTGTGTGGGCACTTCTGAGCCTTGCTGTTGCAAGTAGATTCAGTTGCCTGAAAAAACGCGTTTATTTCGGGCTGAAAAACACGTTTTGAAAACTGTGATATTACTGCCCCATAACTTACATGGGGTTGACCAAACTTGCAGAAACATGTTTATTTCTGCTGAAAAACACGTTTTGACCCTTTCTGCACACTGGGGTTAAGGGCTGAGTGTGTGGGCACTTCTGAGCCTTGCTGTTACAAGTAGATTCAGTTGCCTGAAAAATCGCGTTTATTTCGGGCTGAAAAACACGTTTTGAAAAGTGTGATGTTACTGACCCATAACTTACATGGGGTTGACCAAACTTGCAGAAACATGTTTATTTCTGCTGAAAAACACGTTTTGACCCTTTCTGCACACTGGGGTTAAGGGCTGAGTGTGTGGGCTCTTCTGAGCCTTGCTATTACAAGGAGATTCAGTTGTCTGAAAAAACGCGTTTATTTCGGGCTGAAAAACACGTTTTGAAAAGTGTGATGTTACTGCCCCATAACTTACATGGGGTTGACCAAACATGCAGAAACATGTTTATTTCTGCTGAAAAACACGTTTTGACACTTTCTGTACACTGGGGTTAAGGGCTGAGTGTGTGGGCACTTCTGAGCCTTGCTGTTACAAGTAGATTCAGTTGCCTGAAAAAACGCGTTTATTTCGGGCTGAAAAACACGTTTTGAAAAGTGTATTGTTACTGCCCCATAACTTACATGGGGTTGACCAAACTTGCAGAAACATGTTTATTTCTGCTGAAAAACACGTTTTGACACTTTCTGTACACTGGGGTTAAGGGCTGAGTGTGTGGGCTCTTCTGAGCCTTGCTATTACAAGGAGATTCAGTTGTCTGAAAAAACGCGTTTATTTCGGGCTGAAAAACACGTTTTGAAAAGTGTGATGTTACTGCCCAATAACTTACATGGGGTTGACCAAACTTGCAGAAACATGTTTATTTCTGCTGAAAAACACGTTTTGACCCTTTCTGCACACTGGGGTTAAGGGCTGAGTGTGTGGGCACTTCTGAGCCTTGCTGTTACAAGTAGATTCAGTTGCCTGAAAAAACGCGTTTATTTCGGGCTGAAAAACACGTTTTGAAAAGTGTGATGTTACTGACCCATAACTTACATGGGGTTGACCAAACTTGCAGAAACATGTTTATTTCTGCTGAAAAACACGTTTTGACCCTTTCTGCACACTGGGGTTAAGGGCTGAGTGTGTGGGCACTTCTGAGCCTTGCTTTTACAAGTAGATTCAGTTGCCTGAAAAAACGCGTTTATTTCGGGCTGAAAAACACGTTTTGAAAAGTGTGATGTTACTGACCCATAACTTACATGGGGTTGACCAAACTTGCAGAAACATGTTTATTCTGCTGAAAAACACGTTTTGACCCTTTCTGCACACTGGGGTTAAGGGCTGAGTGTGTGGGCACTTCTGAGCCTTGCTTTTACAAGTAGATTCAGTTGCCTGAAAAAACGCGTTTATTTCGGGCTGAAAAACACGTTTTGAAAAGTGTGATGTTACTGCCCCATAACTTACATGGGGTTGACCAAACTTGCAGAAACATGTTTATTTCTGCTGAAAAACACGTTTTGACCCTTTCTGCACACTGGGGTTAAGGGCTGAGTGTGTGGGCACTTCTGAGCCTTGCTTTTACAAGTAGATTCAGTTGCCTGAAAAAACGTGTTTATTTCGGGCTGAAAAACACGTTTTGAAAAGTGTGATGTTACTGCCCCATAACTTACATGGGGTTGACCAAACTTGCAGAAACATGTTTATTTCTGCTGAAAAACACGTTTTGACCCTTTCTGCACACTGGGGTTAAGGGCTGAGTGTGTGGGCACTTCTGAGCCTTGCTGTTACAAGTAGATTCAGTTGCCTGAAAAAACGCGTTTATTTCGGGCTGAAAAACACGTTTTGAAAAGTGTGATGTTACTGACCCATAACTTACATGGGGTTGACCAAACTTGCAGAAACATGTTTATTTCTGCTGAAAAACACGTTTTGACCCTTTCTGCACACTGGGGTTAAGGGCTGAGTGTGTGGGCACTTCTGAGCCTTGCTGTTACAAGTAGATTCAGTTGCCTGAAAAAACGCGTTTATTTCGGGCTGAAAAACACGTTTTGAAAAGTGTATTGTTACTGCCCCATAACTTACATGGGGTTGACCAAACTTGCAGAAACATGTTTATTTCTGCTGAAAAACACGTTTTGACACTTTCTGTACACTGGGGTTAAGGGCTGAGTGTGTGGGCTCTTCTGAGCTTGCTATTACAAGGAGATTCAGTTGTCTGAAAAAACGCGTTTATTTCGGGCTGAAAAACACGTTTTGAAAAGTGTGATGTTACTGCCCAATAACTTACATGGGGTTGACCAAACTTGCAGAAACATGTTTATTTCTGCTGAAAAACACGTTTTGACCCTTTCTGCACACTGGGGTTAAGGGCTGAGTGTGTGGGCACTTCTGAGCCTTGCTGTTACAAGTAGATTCAGTTGCCTGAAAAAACGCGTTTATTTCGGGCTGAAAAACACGTTTTGAAAAGTGTGATGTTACTGACCCATAACTTACATGGGGTTGACCAAACTTGCAGAAACATGTTTATTTCTGCTGAAAAACACGTTTTGACCCTTTCTGCACACTGGGGTTAAGGGCTGAGTGTGTGGGCACTTCTGAGCCTTGCTTTTACAAGTAGATTCAGTTCCCTGAAAAAACGCGTTTATTTCGGGCTGAAAAACACGTTTTGAAAAGTGTGATGTTACTGACCCATAACTTACATGGGGTTGACCAAACTTGCAGAAACATGTTTATTTCTGCTGAAAAACACGTTTTGACCCTTTCTGCACACTGGGGTTAAGGGCTGAGTGTGTGGGCACTTCTGAGCCTTGCTGTTACAAGTAGATTCAGTTGCCTGAAAAAACGCGTTTATTTCGGGCTGAAAAACACGTTTTGAAAAGTGTGATGTTACTGACCCATAACTTACATGGGGTTGACCAAACTTGCAGAAACATGTTTATTTCTGCTGAAAAACACGTTTTGACCCTTTCTGCACACTGGGGTTAAGGGCTGAGTGTGTGGGCACTTCTGAGCCTTGCTTTTACAAGTAGATTCAGTTGCCTGAAAAAACGCGTTTATTTCGGGCTGAAAAACACGTTTTGAAAAGTGTGATGTTACTGACCCATAACTTACATGGGGTTGACCAAACTTGCAGAAACATGTTTATTTCTGCTGAAAAACACGTTTTGACCCTTTCTGCACACTGGGGTTAAGGGCTGAGTGTGTGGGCACTTCTGAGCCTTGCTGTTACAAGTAGATTCAGTTGCCTGAAAAAACGCGTTTATTTCGGGCTGAAAAACACGTTTTGAAAAGTGTATTGTTACTGCCCCATAACTTACATGGGGTTGACCAAACTTGCAGAAACATGTTTATTTCTGCTGAAAAACACGTTTTGACACTTCTGTACACTGGGGTTAAGGGCTGAGTGTGTGGGCTCTTCTGAGCCTTGCTATTACAAGGAGATTCAGTTGTCTGAAAAAACGCGTTTATTTCGGGCTGAAAAACACGTTTTGAAAAGTGTGATGTTACTGCCCCATAACTTACATGGGGTTGACCAAACTTGCAGAAACATGTTTATTTCTGCTGAAAAACACGTTTTGACCCTTTCTGCACACTGGGGTTAAGGGCTGAGTGTGTGGGCACTTCTGAGCCTTGCTGTTACAAGTAGATTCAGTTGCCTGAAAAAACGCGTTTATTTCGGGCTGAAAAACACGTTTTGAAAACTGTGATATTACTGCCCCATAACTTACATGGGGTTGACCAAACTTGCAGAAACATGTTTATTTCTGCTGAAAAACACGTTTTGACCCTTTCTGCACACTGGGGTTAAGGGCTGAGTGTGTGGGCACTTCTGAGCCTTGCTGTTACAAGTAGATTCAGTTGCCTGAAAAATCGCGTTTATTTCGGGCTGAAAAACACGTTTTGAAAAGTGTGATGTTACTGACCCATAACTTACATGGGGTTGACCAAACTTGCAGAAACATGTTTATTTCTGCTGAAAAACACGTTTTGACACTTTCTGTACACTGGGGTTAAGGGCTGAGTGTGTGGGCACTTCTGAGCCTTGCTGTTACAAGTAGATTCAGTTGCCTGAAAAAACGCGTTTATTTCGGGCTGAAAAACACGTTTTGAAAAGTGTATTGTTACTGCCCCATAACTTACATGGGGTTGACCAAACTTGCAGAAACATGTTTATTTCTGCTGAAAAACACGTTTTGACACTTTCTGTACACTGGGGTTAAGGGCTGAGTGTGTGGGCTCTTCTGAGCCTTGCTATTACAAGGAGATTCAGTTGTCTGAAAAAACGCGTTTATTTCGGGCTGAAAAACACGTTTTGAAAAGTGTGATGTTACTGCCCAATAACTTACATGGGGTTGACCAAACTTGCAGAAACATGTTTATTTCTGCTGAAAAACACGTTTTGACCCTTTCTGCACACTGGGGTTAAGGGCTGAGTGTGTGGGCACTTCTGAGCCTTGCTGTTACAAGTAGATTCAGTTGCCTGAAAAAACGCGTTTATTTCGGGCTGAAAAACACGTTTTGAAAAGTGTGATGTTACTGACCCATAACTTACATGGGGTTGACCAAACTTGCAGAAACATGTTTATTTCTGCTGAAAAACACGTTTTGACCCTTTCTGCACACTGGGGTTAAGGGCTGAGTGTGTGGGCACTTCTGAGCCTTGCTTTTACAAGTAGATTCAGTTGCCTGAAAAAACGCGTTTATTTCGGGCTGAAAAACACGTTTTGAAAAGTGTGATGTTACTGACCCATAACTTACATGGGGTTGACCAAACTTGCAGAAACATGTTTATTTCTGCTGAAAAACACGTTTTGACCCTTTCTGCACACTGGGGTTAAGGGCTGAGTGTGTGGGCACTTCTGAGCCTTGCTGTTACAAGTAGATTCAGTTGCCTGAAAAAACGCGTTTATTTCGGGCTGAAAAACACGTTTTGAAAAGTGTGATGTTACTGACCCATAACTTACATGGGGTTGACCAAACTTGCAGAAACATGTTTATTTCTGCTGAAAAACACGTTTTGACCCTTTCTGCACACTGGGGTTAAGGGCTGAGTGTGTGGGCACTTCTGAGCCTTGCTGTTACAAGTAGATTCAGTTGCCTGAAAAAACGCGTTTATTTCGGGCTGAAAAACACGTTTTGAAAAGTGTATTGTTACTGCCCCATAACTTACATGGGGTTGACCAAACTTGCAGAAACATGTTTATTTCTGCTGAAAAACACGTTTTGACACTTTCTGTACACTGGGGTTAAGGGCTGAGTGTGTGGGCTCTTCTGAGCCTTGCTATTACAAGGAGATTCAGTTGTCTGAAAAAACGCGTTTATTTCGGGCTGAAAAACACGTTTTGAAAAGTGTGATGTTACTGCCCCATAACTTACATGGGGTTGACCAAACTTGCAGAAACATGTTTATTTCTGCTGAAAAACACGTTTTGACACTTTCTGTACACTGGGGTTAAGGGCTGAGTGTGTGGGCACTTCTGAGCCTTGCTGTTACAAGTAGATTCAGTTGCCTGAAAAAACGCGTTTATTTCGGGCTGAAAAACACGTTTTGAAAAGTGTATTGTTACTGCCCCATAACTTACATGGGGTTGACCAAACTTGCAGAAACATGTTTATTTCTGCTGAAAAACACGTTTTGACACTTTCTGTACACTGGGGTTAAGGGCTGAGTGTGTGGGCTCTTCTGAGCCTTGCTATTACAAGGAGATTCAGTTGTCTGAAAAAACGCGTTTATTTCGGGCTGAAAAACACGTTTTGAAAAGTGTGATGTTACTGCCCAATAACTTACATGGGGTTGACCAAACTTGCAGAAACATGTTTATTTCTGCTGAAAAACACGTTTTGACCCTTTCTGCACACTGGGGTTAAGGGCTGAGTGTGTGGGCACTTCTGAGCCTTGCTGTTACAAGTAGATTCAGTTGCCTGAAAAAACGCGTTTATTTCGGGCTGAAAAACACGTTTTGAAAAGTGTGATGTTACTGACCCATAACTTACATGGGGTTGACCAAACTTGCAGAAACATGTTTATTTCTGCTGAAAAACACGTTTTGACCCTTTCTGCACACTGGGGTTAAGGGCTGAGTGTGTGGGCACTTCTGAGCCTTGCTTTTACAAGTAGATTCAGTTGCCTGAAAAAACGCGTTTATTTCGGGCTGAAAAACACGTTTTGAAAAGTGTGATGTTACTGACCCATAACTTACATGGGGTTGACCAAACTTGCAGAAACATGTTTATTTCTGCTGAAAAACACGTTTTGACCCTTTCTGCACACTGGGGTTAAGGGCTGAGTGTGTGGGCACTTCTTAGCCTTGCTGTTACAAGTAGATTCAGTTGCCTGAAAAAACGCGTTTATTTCGGGCTGAAAAACACGTTTTGAAAAGTGTGATGTTACTGATCCATAACTTACATGGGGTTGACCAAACTTGCAGAAACATGTTTATTTCTGCTGAAAAACACGTTTTGACCCTTTCTGCACACTGGGGTTAAGGGCTGAGTGTGTGGGCACTTCTGAGCCTTGCTTTTACAAGTAGATTCAGTTGCCTGAAAAAACGCGTTTATTTCGGGCTGAAAAACACGTTTTGAAAAGTGTGATGTTACTGACCCATAACTTACATGGGGTTGACCAAACTTGCAGAAACATGTTTATTTCTGCTGAAAAACACGTTTTGACCCTTTCTGCACACTGGGGTTAAGGGCTGAGTGTGTGGGCACTTCTGAGCCTTGCTGTTACAAGTAGATTCAGTTGCCTGAAAAAACGCGTTTATTTCGGGCTGAAAAACACGTTTTGAAAAGTGTGATGTTACTGACCCATAACTTACATGGGGTTGACCAAACTTGCAGAAACATGTTTATTTCTGCTGAAAAACACGTTTTGACCCTTTCTGCACACTGGGGTTAAGGGCTGAGTGTGTGGGCACTTCTGAGCCTTGCTGTTACAAGTAGATTCAGTTGCCTGAAAAAACGCGTTTATTTCGGGCTGAAAAACACGTTTTGAAAAGTGTATTGTTACTGCCCCATAACTTACATGGGGTTGACCAAACTTGCAGAAACATGTTTATTTCTGCTGAAAAACACGTTTTGACACTTTCTGTACACTGGGGTTAAGGGCTGAGTGTGTGGGCTCTTCTGAGCCTTGCTATTACAAGGAGATTCAGTTGTCTGAAAAAACGCGTTTATTTCGGGCTGAAAAACACGTTTTGAAAAGTGTGATGTTACTGCCCCATAACTTACATGGGGTTGACCAAACTTGCAGAAACATGTTTATTTCTGCTGAAAAACACGTTTTGACCCTTTCTGCACACTGGGGTTAAGGGCTGAGTGTGTGGGCACTTCTGAGCCTTGCTGTTACAAGTAGATTCAGTTGCCTGAAAAAACGCGTTTATTTCGGGCTGAAAAACACGTTTTGAAAACTGTGATATTACTGCCCCATAACTTACATGGGGTTGACCAAACTTGCAGAAACATGTTTATTTCTGCTGAAAAACACGTTTTGACCCTTTCTGCACACTGGGGTTAAGGGCTGAGTGTGTGGGCACTTCTGAGCCTTGCTGTTACAAGTAGATTCAGTTGCCTGAAAAATCGCGTTTATTTCGGGCTGAAAAACACGTTTTGAAAAGTGTGATGTTACTGACCCATAACTTACATGGGGTTGACCAAACTTGCAGAAACATGTTTATTTCTGCTGAAAAACACGTTTTGACACTTTCTGTACACTGGGGTTAAGGGCTGAGTGTGTGGGCACTTCTGAGCCTTGCTGTTACAAGTAGATTCAGTTGCCTGAAAAAACGCGTTTATTTCGGGCTGAAAAACACGTTTTGAAAAGTGTATTGTTACTGCCCCATAACTTACATGGGGTTGACCAAACTTGCAGAAACATGTTTATTTCTGCTGAAAAACACGTTTTGACACTTTCTGTACACTGGGGTTAAGGGCTGAGTGTGTGGGCTCTTCTGAGCCTTGCTATTACAAGGAGATTCAGTTGTCTGAAAAAACGCGTTTATTTCGGGCTGAAAAACACGTTTTGAAAAGTGTGATGTTACTGCCCAATAACTTACATGGGGTTGACCAAACTTGCAGAAACATGTTTATTTCTGCTGAAAAACACGTTTTGACCCTTTCTGCACACTGGGGTTAAGGGCTGAGTGTGTGGGCACTTCTGAGCCTTGCTGTTACAAGTAGATTCAGTTGCCTGAAAAAACGCGTTTATTTCGGGCTGAAAAACACGTTTTGAAAAGTGTGATGTTACTGACCCATAACTTACATGGGGTTGACCAAACTTGCAGAAACATGTTTATTTCTGCTGAAAAACACGTTTTGACCCTTTCTGCACACTGGGGTTAAGGGCTGAGTGTGTGGGCACTTCTGAGCCTTGCTTTTACAAGTAGATTCAGTTGCCTGAAAAAACGCGTTTATTTCGGGCTGAAAAACACGTTTTGAAAAGTGTGATGTTACTGACCCATAACTTACATGGGGTTGACCAAACTTGCAGAAACATGTTTATTTCTGCTGAAAAACACGTTTTGACCCTTTCTGCACACTGGGGTTAAGGGCTGAGTGTGTGGGCACTTCTGAGCCTTGCTGTTACAAGTAGATTCAGTTGCCTGAAAAAACGCGTTTATTTCGGGCTGAAAAACACGTTTTGAAAAGTGTGATGTTACTGACCCATAACTTACATGGGGTTGACCAAACTTGCAGAAACATGTTTATTTCTGCTGAAAAACACGTTTTGACCCTTTCTGCACACTGGGGTTAAGGGCTGAGTGTGTGGGCACTTCTGAGCCTTGCTGTTACAAGTAGATTCAGTTGCCTGAAAAAACGCGTTTATTTCGGGCTGAAAAACACGTTTTGAAAAGTGTATTGTTACTGCCCCATAACTTACATGGGGTTGACCAAACTTGCAGAAACATGTTTATTTCTGCTGAAAAACACGTTTTGACACTTTCTGTACACTGGGGTTAAGGGCTGAGTGTGTGGGCTCTTCTGAGCCTTGCTATTACAAGGAGATTCAGTTGTCTGAAAAAACGCGTTTATTTCGGGCTGAAAAACACGTTTTGAAAAGTGTGATGTTACTGCCCCATAACTTACATGGGGTTGACCAAACTTGCAGAAACATGTTTATTTCTGCTGAAAAACACGTTTTGACACTTTCTGTACACTGGGGTTAAGGGCTGAGTGTGTGGGCACTTCTGAGCCTTGCTGTTACAAGTAGATTCAGTTGCCTGAAAAAACGCGTTTATTTCGGGCTGAAAAACACGTTTTGAAAAGTGTATTGTTACTGCCCCATAACTTACATGGGGTTGACCAAACTTGCAGAAACATGTTTATTTCTGCTGAAAAACACGTTTTGACACTTTCTGTACACTGGGGTTAAGGGCTGAGTGTGTGGGCTCTTCTGAGCCTTGCTATTACAAGGAGATTCAGTTGTCTGAAAAAACGCGTTTATTTCGGGCTGAAAAACACGTTTTGAAAAGTGTGATGTTACTGCCCAATAACTTACATGGGGTTGACCAAACTTGCAGAAACATGTTTATTTCTGCTGAAAAACACGTTTTGACCCTTTCTGCACACTGGGGTTAAGGGCTGAGTGTGTGGGCACTTCTGAGCCTTGCTGTTACAAGTAGATTCAGTTGCCTGAAAAAACGCGTTTATTTCGGGCTGAAAAACACGTTTTGAAAAGTGTGATGTTACTGACCCATAACTTACATGGGGTTGACCAAACTTGCAGAAACATGTTTATTTCTGCTGAAAAACACGTTTTGACCCTTTCTGCACACTGGGGTTAAGGGCTGAGTGTGTGGGCACTTCTGAGCCTTGCTTTTACAAGTAGATTCAGTTGCCTGAAAAAACGCGTTTATTTCGGGCTGAAAAACACGTTTTGAAAAGTGTGATGTTACTGACCCATAACTTACATGGGGTTGACCAAACTTGCAGAAACATGTTTATTTCTGCTGAAAAACACGTTTTGACCCTTTCTGCACACTGGGGTTAAGGGCTGAGTGTGTGGGCACTTCTGAGCCTTGCTGTTACAAGTAGATTCAGTTGCCTGAAAAAACGCGTTTATTTCGGGCTGAAAAACACGTTTTGAAAAGTGTGATGTTACTGATCCATAACTTACATGGGGTTGACCAAACTTGCAGAAACATGTTTATTTCTGCTGAAAAACACGTTTTGACCCTTTCTGCACACTGGGGTTAAGGGCTGAGTGTGTGGGCACTTCTGAGCCTTGCTTTTACAAGTAGATTCAGTTGCCTGAAAAAACGCGTTTATTTCGGGCTGAAAAACACGTTTTGAAAAGTGTGATGTTACTGACCCATAACTTACATGGGGTTGACCAAACTTGCAGAAACATGTTTATTTCTGCTGAAAAACACGTTTTGACCCTTTCTGCACACTGGGGTTAAGGGCTGAGTGTGTGGGCACTTCTGAGCCTTGCTGTTACAAGTAGATTCAGTTGCCTGAAAAAACGCGTTTATTTCGGGCTGAAAAACACGTTTTGAAAAGTGTGATGTTACTGACCCATAAGCTTACATGGGGTTTGACCAAACTTGCAGAAACATGTTTATTTTGCTGCTGAAAAACACGTTTTGACCCTTTCTGCACAGGTTAAGGGCTGAGTGTGTGGGCACTTCTGAGCCTTGCTGTTACAAGTAGATTCAGTTGCCTGAAAAAACGCGTTTATTTCGGGCTGAAAAACACGTTTTGAAAAGTGTATTGTTACTGCCCCATAACTTACATGGGGTTGACCAAACTTGCAGAAACATGTTTATTTCTGCTGAAAAACACGTTTTGACACTTTCTGTACACTGGGGTTAAGGGCTGAGTGTGTGGGCTCTTCTGAGCCTTGCTATTACAAGGAGATTCAGTTGTCTGAAAAACGCGTTTATTTCGGGCTGAAAAACACGTTTTGAAAAGTGTGATGTTACTGCCCCATAACTTACATGGGGTTGACCAAACTTGCAGAAACATGTTTATTTCTGCTGAAAAACAGGTTTTGACCCTTTCTGCACACTGGGGTTAAGGGCTGAGTGTGTGGGCACTTCTGAGCCTTGCTGTTACAAGTAGATTCAGTTGCCTGAAAAAACGCGTTTATTTCGGGCTGAAAAACACGTTTTGAAAAGTGTATTGTTACTGCCCCATAACTTACATGGGGTTGACCAAACTTGCAGAAACATGTTTATTTCTGCTGAAAAACACGTTTTGACACTTTCTGTACACTGGGGTTAAGGGCTGAGTGTGTGGGCTCTTCTGAGCCTTGCTATTACAAGGAGATTCAGTTGTCTGAAAAAACGCGTTTATTTCGGGCTGAAAAACACGTTTTGAAAAGTGTGATGTTACTGCCCCATAACTTACATGGGGTTGACCAAACTTGCAGAAACATGTTTATTTCTGCTGAAAAACACGTTTTGACCCTTTCTGCACACTGGGGTTAAGGGCTGAGTGTGTGGGCACTTCTGAGCCTTGCTGTTACAAGTAGATTCAGTTGCCTGAAAAAACGCGTTTATTTCGGGCTGAAAAACACGTTTTGAAAACTGTGATATTACTGCCCCATAACTTACATGGGGTTGACCAAACTTGCAGAAACATGTTTATTTCTGCTGAAAAACACGTTTTGACCCTTTCTGCACACTGGGGTTAAGGGCTGAGTGTGTGGGCACTTCTGAGCCTTGCTGTTACAAGTAGATTCAGTTGCCTGAAAAATCGCGTTTATTTCGGGCTGAAAAACACGTTTTGAAAAGTGTGATGTTACTGACCCATAACTTACATGGGGTTGACCAAACTTGCAGAAACATGTTTATTTCTGCTGAAAAACACGTTTTGACCCTTTCTGCACACTGGGGTTAAGGGCTGAGTGTGTGGGCTCTTCTGAGCCTTGCTATTACAAGGAGATTCAGTTGTCTGAAAAAACGCGTTTATTTCGGGCTGAAAAACACGTTTTGAAAAGTGTGATGTTACTGCCCCATAACTTACATGGGGTTGACCAAACTTGCAGAAACATGTTTATTTCTGCTGAAAAACACGTTTTGACACTTTCTGTACACTGGGGTTAAGGGCTGAGTGTGTGGGCACTTCTGAGCCTTGCTGTTACAAGTAGATTCAGTTGCCTGAAAAAACGCGTTTATTTCGGGCTGAAAAACACGTTTTGAAAAGTGTATTGTTACTGCCCCATAACTTACATGGGGTTGACCAAACATGCAGAAACATGTTTATTTCTGCTGAAAAACACGTTTTGACACTTTCTGTACACTGGGGTTAAGGGCTGAGTGTGTGGGCTCTTCTGAGCCTTGCTATTACAAGGAGATTCAGTTGTCTGAAAAAACGCGTTTATTTCGGGCTGAAAAACACGTTTTGAAAAGTGTGATGTTACTGCCCAATAACTTAAATGGGGTTGACCAAACTTGCAGAAACATGTTTATTTCTGCTGAAAAACACGTTTTGACCCTTTCTGCACACTGGGGTTAAGGGCTGAGTGTGTGGGCACTTCTGAGCCTTGCTGTTACAAGTAGATTCAGTTGCCTGAAAAAACGCGTTTATTTCGGGCTGAAAAACACGTTTTGAAAAGTGTGATGTTACTGACCCATAACTTACATGGGGTTGACCAAACTTGCAGAAACATGTTTATTTCTGCTGAAAAACACGTTTTGACCCTTTCTGCACACTGGGGTTAAGGGCTGAGTGTGTGGGCACTTCTGAGCCTTGCTTTTACAAGTAGATTCAGTTGCCTGAAAAAACGCGTTTATTTCGGGCTGAAAAACACGTTTTGAAAAGTGTGATGTTACTGACCCATAACTTACATGGGGTTGACCAAACTTGCAGAAACATGTTTATTTCTGCTGAAAAACACGTTTTGACACTTTCTGTACACTGGGGTTAAGGGCTGAGTGTGTGGGCTCTTCTGAGCCTTGCTATTACAAGGAGATTCAGTTGTCTGAAAAAACGCGTTTATTTCGGGCTGAAAAACACGTTTTGAAAAGTGTATTGTTACTGCCCCATAACTTACATGGGGTTGACCAAACTTGCAGAAACATGTTTATTTCTGCTGAAAAACACGTTTTGACACTTTCTGTACACTGGGGTTAAGGGCTGAGTGTGTGGGCTCTTCTGAGCCTTGCTATTACAAGGAGATTCAGTTGTCTGAAAAAACGCGTTTATTTCGGGCTGAAAAACACGTTTTGAAAAGTGTGATGTTACTGCCCAATAACTTACATGGGGTTGACCAAACTTGCAGAAACATGTTTATTTCTGCTGAAAAACACGTTTTGACCCTTTCTGCACACTGGGGTTAAGGGCTGAGTGTGTGGGCACTTCTGAGCCTTGCTGTTACAAGTAGATTCAGTTGCCTGAAAAAACGCGTTTATTTCGGGCTGAAAAACACGTTTTGAAAAGTGTGATGTTACTGACCCATAACTTACATGGGGTTGACCAAACTTGCAGAAACATGTTTATTTCTGCTGAAAAACACGTTTTGACCCTTTCTGCACACTGGGGTTAAGGGCTGAGTGTGTGGGCACTTCTGAGCCTTGCTTTTACAAGTAGATTCAGTTGCCTGAAAAAACGCGTTTATTTCGGGCTGAAAAACACGTTTTGAAAAGTGTGATGTTACTGACCCATAACTTACATGGGGTTGACCAAACTTGCAGAAACATGTTTATTTCTGCTGAAAAACACGTTTTGACCCTTTCTGCACACTGGGGTTAAGGGCTGAGTGTGTGGGCACTTCTGAGCCTTGCTGTTACAAGTAGATTCAGTTGCCTGAAAAAACGCGTTTATTTCGGGCTGAAAAACACGTTTTGAAAAGTGTGATGTTACTGATCCATAACTTACATGGGGTTGACCAAACTTGCAGAAACATGTTTATTTCTGCTGAAAAACACGTTTTGACCCTTTCTGCACACTGGGGTTAAGGGCTGAGTGTGTGGGCACTTCTGAGCCTTGCTTTTACAAGTAGATTCAGTTGCCTGAAAAAACGCGTTTATTTCGGGCTGAAAAACACGTTTTGAAAAGTGTGATGTTACTGACCCATAACTTACATGGGGTTGACCAAACTTGCAGAAACATGTTTATTTCTGCTGAAAAACACGTTTTGACCCTTTCTGCACACTGGGGTTAAGGGCTGAGTGTGTGGGCACTTCTGAGCCTTGCTGTTACAAGTAGATTCAGTTGCCTGAAAAAACGCGTTTATTTCGGGCTGAAAAACACGTTTTGAAAAGTGTGATGTTACTGACCCATAACTTACATGGGGTTGACCAAACTTGCAGAAACATGTTTATTTCTGCTGAAAAACACGTTTTGACCCTTTCTGCACACTGGGGTTAAGGGCTGAGTGTGTGGGCACTTCTGAGCCTTGCTGTTACAAGTAGATTCAGTTGCCTGAAAAAACGCGTTTATTTCGGGCTGAAAAACACGTTTTGAAAAGTGTATTGTTACTGCCCCATAACTTACATGGGGTTGACCAAACTTGCAGAAACATGTTTATTTCTGCTGAAAAACACGTTTTGACACTTTCTGTACACTGGGGTTAAGGGCTGAGTGTGTGGGCTCTTCTGAGCCTTGCTGTTACAAGGAGATTCAGTTGTCTGAAAAAACGCGTTTATTTCGGGCTGAAAAACACGTTTTGAAAAGTGTGATGTTACTGCCCCATAACTTACATGGGGTTGACCAAACTTGCAGAAACATGTTTATTTCTGCTGAAAAACACGTTTTGACACTTTCTGTACACTGGGGTTAAGGGCTGAGTGTGTGGGCACTTCTGAGCCTTGCTGTTACAAGTAGATTCAGTTGCCTGAAAAAACGCGTTTATTTCGGGCTGAAAAACACGTTTTGAAAAGTGTGATGTTACTGCCCAATAACTTACATGGGGTTGACCAAACTTGCAGAAACATGTTTATTTCTGCTGAAAAACACGTTTTGACCCTTTCTGCACACTGGGGTTAAGGGCTGAGTGTGTGGGCACTTCTGAGCCTTGCTGTTACAAGTAGATTCAGTTGCCTGAAAAAACGCGTTTATTTCGGGCTGAAAAACACGTTTTGAAAAGTGTGATGTTACTGACCCATAACTTACATGGGGTTGACCAAACTTGCAGAAACATGTTTATTTCTGCTGAAAAACACGTTTTGACCCTTTCTGCACACTGGGGTTAAGGGCTGAGTGTGTGGGCACTTCTGAGCCTTGCTGTTACAAGTAGATTCAGTTGCCTGAAAAAACGCGTTTATTTCGGGCTGAAAAACACGTTTTGAAAAGTGTATTGTTACTGCCCCATAACTTACATGGGGTTGACCAAACTTGCAGAAACATGTTTATTTCTGCTGAAAAACACGTTTTGACACTTTCTGTACACTGGGGTTAAGGGCTGAGTGTGTGGGCTCTTCTGAGCCTTGCTATTACAAGGAGATTCAGTTGTCTGAAAAAACGCGTTTATTTCGGGCTGAAAAACACGTTTTGAAAAGTGTGATGTTACTGCCCCATAACTTACATGGGGTTGACCAAACTTGCAGAAACATGTTTATTTCTGCTGAAAAACACGTTTTGACACTTTCTGTACACTGGGGTTAAGGGCTGAGTGTGTGGGCACTTCTGAGCCTTGCTGTTACAAGTAGATTCAGTTGCCTGAAAAAACGCGTTTATTTCGGGCTGAAAAACACGTTTTGAAAAGTGTATTGTTACTGCCCCATAACTTACATGGGGTTGACCAAACTTGCAGAAACATGTTTATTTCTGCTGAAAAACACGTTTTGACACTTTCTGTACACTGGGGTTAAGGGCTGAGTGTGTGGGCTCTTCTGAGCCTTGCTATTACAAGGAGATTCAGTTGTCTGAAAAAACGCGTTTATTTCGGGCTGAAAAACACGTTTTGAAAAGTGTGATGTTACTGCCCAATAACTTACATGGGGTTGACCAAACTTGCAGAAACATGTTTATTTCTGCTGAAAAACACGTTTTGACCCTTTCTGCACACTGGGGTTAAGGGCTGAGTGTGTGGGCACTTCTGAGCCTTGCTGTTACAAGTAGATTCAGTTGCCTGAAAAAACGCGTTTATTTCGGGCTGAAAAACACGTTTTGAAAAGTGTGATGTTACTGACCCATAACTTACATGGGGTTGACCAAACTTGCAGAAACATGTTTATTTCTGCTGAAAAACACGTTTTGACCCTTTCTGCACACTGGGGTTAAGGGCTGAGTGTGTGGGCACTTCTGAGCCTTGCTTTTACAAGTAGATTCAGTTGCCTGAAAAAACGCGTTTATTTCGGGCTGAAAAACACGTTTTGAAAAGTGTGATGTTACTGACCCATAACTTACATGGGGTTGACCAAACTTGCAGAAACATGTTTATTTCTGCTGAAAAACACGTTTTGACCCTTTCTGCACACTGGGGTTAAGGGCTGAGTGTGTGGGCACTTCTGAGCCTTGCTGTTACAAGTAGATTCAGTTGCCTGAAAAAACGCGTTTATTTCGGGCTGAAAAACACGTTTTGAAAAGTGTGATGTTACTGATCCATAACTTACATGGGGTTGACCAAACTTGCAGAAACATGTTTATTTCTGCTGAAAAACACGTTTTGACCCTTTCTGCACACTGGGGTTAAGGGCTGAGTGTGTGGGCACTTCTGAGCCTTGCTTTTACAAGTAGATTCAGTTGCCTGAAAAAACGCGTTTATTTCGGGCTGAAAAACACGTTTTGAAAAGTGTGATGTTACTGACCCATAACTTACATGGGGTTGACCAAACTTGCAGAAACATGTTTATTTCTGCTGAAAAACACGTTTTGACCCTTTCTGCACACTGGGGTTAAGGGCTGAGTGTGTGGGCACTTCTGAGCCTTGCTGTTACAAGTAGATTCAGTTGCCTGAAAAAACGCGTTTATTTCGGGCTGAAAAACACGTTTTGAAAAGTGTGATGTTACTGACCCATAACTTACATGGGGTTGACCAAACTTGCAGAAACATGTTTATTTCTGCTGAAAAACACGTTTTGACCCTTTCTGCACACTGGGGTTAAGGGCTGAGTGTGTGGGCACTTCTGAGCCTTGCTGTTACAAGTAGATTCAGTTGCCTGAAAAAACGCGTTTATTTCGGGCTGAAAAACACGTTTTGAAAAGTGTATTGTTACTGCCCCATAACTTACATGGGGTTGACCAAACTTGCAGAAACATGTTTATTTCTGCTGAAAAACACGTTTTGACACTTTCTGTACACTGGGGTTAAGGGCTGAGTGTGTGGGCTCTTCTGAGCCTTGCTATTACAAGGAGATTCAGTTGTCTGAAAAAACGCGTTTATTTCGGGCTGAAAAACACGTTTTGAAAAGTGTGATGTTACTGCCCCATAACTTACATGGGGTTGACCAAACTTGCAGAAACATGTTTATTTCTGCTGAAAAACAGGTTTTGACCCTTTCTGCACACTGGGGTTAAGGGCTGAGTGTGTGGGCACTTCTGAGCCTTGCTGTTACAAGTAGATTCAGTTGCCTGAAAAAACGCGTTTATTTCGGGCTGAAAAACACGTTTTGAAAAGTGTATTGTTACTGCCCCATAACTTACATGGGGTTGACCAAACTTGCAGAAACATGTTTATTTCTGCTGAAAAACACGTTTTGACACTTTCTGTACACTGGGGTTAAGGGCTGAGTGTGTGGGCTCTTCTGAGCCTTGCTATTACAAGGAGATTCAGTTCTCTGAAAAAACGCGTTTATTTCGGGCTGAAAAACACGTTTTGAAAAGTGTGATGTTACTGCCCCATAACTTACATGGGGTTGACCAAACTTGCAGAAACATGTTTATTTCTGCTGAAAAACACGTTTTGACCCTTTCTGCACACTGGGGTTAAGGGCTGAGTGTGTGGGCACTTCTGAGCCTTGCTGTTACAAGTAGATTCAGTTGCCTGAAAAAACGCGTTTATTTCGGGCTGAAAAACACGTTTTGAAAACTGTGATATTACTGCCCCATAACTTACATGGGGTTGACCAAACTTGCAGAAACATGTTTATTTCTGCTGAAAAACACGTTTTGACCCTTTCTGCACACTGGGGTTAAGGGCTGAGTGTGTGGGCACTTCTGAGCCTTGCTGTTACAAGTAGATTCAGTTGCCTGAAAAATCGCGTTTATTTCGGGCTGAAAAACACGTTTTGAAAAGTGTGATGTTACTGACCCATAACTTACATGGGGTTGACCAAACTTGCAGAAACATGTTTATTTCTGCTGAAAAACACGTTTTGACCCTTTCTGCACACTGGGGTTAAGGGCTGAGTGTGTGGGCTCTTCTGAGCCTTGCTATTACAAGGAGATTCAGTTGTCTGAAAAAACGCGTTTATTTCGGGCTGAAAAACACGTTTTGAAAAGTGTGATGTTACTGCCCCATAACTTACATGGGGTTGACCAAACTTGCAGAAACATGTTTATTTCTGCTGAAAAACACGTTTTGACACTTTCTGTACACTGGGGTTAAGGGCTGAGTGTGTGGGCACTTCTGAGCCTTGCTGTTACAAGTAGATTCAGTTGCCTGAAAAAACGCGTTTATTTCGGGCTGAAAAACACGTTTTGAAAAGTGTATTGTTACTGCCCCATAACTTACATGGGGTTGACCAAACATGCAGAAACATGTTTATTTCTGCTGAAAAACACGTTTTGACACTTTCTGTACACTGGGGTTAAGGGCTGAGTGTGTGGGCTCTTCTGAGCCTTGCTATTACAAGGAGATTCAGTTGTCTGAAAAAACGCGTTTATTTCGGGCTGAAAAACACGTTTTGAAAAGTGTGATGTTACTGCCCAATAACTTAAATGGGGTTGACCAAACTTGCAGAAACATGTTTATTTCTGCTGAAAAACACGTTTTGACCCTTTCTGCACACTGGGGTTAAGGGCTGAGTGTGTGGGCACTTCTGAGCCTTGCTGTTACAAGTAGATTCAGTTGCCTGAAAAAACGCGTTTATTTCGGGCTGAAAAACACGTTTTGAAAAGTGTGATGTTACTGACCCATAACTTACATGGGGTTGACCAAACTTGCAGAAACATGTTTATTTCTGCTGAAAAACACGTTTTGACCCTTTCTGCACACTGGGGTTAAGGGCTGAGTGTGTGGGCACTTCTGAGCCTTGCTTTTACAAGTAGATTCAGTTGCCTGAAAAAACGCGTTTATTTCGGGCTGAAAAACACGTTTTGAAAAGTGTGATGTTACTGACCCATAACTTACATGGGGTTGACCAAACTTGCAGAAACATGTTTATTTCTGCTGAAAAACACGTTTTGACACTTTCTGTACACTGGGGTTAAGGGCTGAGTGTGTGGGCTCTTCTGAGCCTTGCTATTACAAGGAGATTCAGTTGTCTGAAAAAACGCGTTTATTTCGGGCTGAAAAACACGTTTTGAAAAGTGTATTGTTACTGCCCCATAACTTACATGGGGTTGACCAAACTTGCAGAAACATGTTTATTTCTGCTGAAAAACACGTTTTGACACTTTCTGTACACTGGGGTTAAGGGCTGAGTGTGTGGGCTCTTCTGAGCCTTGCTATTACAAGGAGATTCAGTTGTCTGAAAAAACGCGTTTATTTCGGGCTGAAAAACACGTTTTGAAAAGTGTGATGTTACTGCCCAATAACTTACATGGGGTTGACCAAACTTGCAGAAACATGTTTATTTCTGCTGAAAAACACGTTTTGACCCTTTCTGCACACTGGGGTTAAGGGCTGAGTGTGTGGGCACTTCTGAGCCTTGCTGTTACAAGTAGATTCAGTTGCCTGAAAAAACGCGTTTATTTCGGGCTGAAAAACACGTTTTGAAAAGTGTGATGTTACTGACCCATAACTTACATGGGGTTGACCAAACTTGCAGAAACATGTTTATTTCTGCTGAAAAACACGTTTTGACCCTTTCTGCACACTGGGGTTAAGGGCTGAGTGTGTGGGCACTTCTGAGCCTTGCTTTTACAAGTAGATTCAGTTGCCTGAAAAAACGCGTTTATTTCGGGCTGAAAAACACGTTTTGAAAAGTGTGATGTTACTGACCCATAACTTACATGGGGTTGACCAAACTTGCAGAAACATGTTTATTTCTGCTGAAAAACACGTTTTGACCCTTTCTGCACACTGGGGTTAAGGGCTGAGTGTGTGGGCACTTCTGAGCCTTGCTGTTACAAGTAGATTCAGTTGCCTGAAAAAACGCGTTTATTTCGGGCTGAAAAACACGTTTTGAAAAGTGTGATGTTACTGATCCATAACTTACATGGGGTTGACCAAACTTGCAGAAACATGTTTATTTCTGCTGAAAAACACGTTTTGACCCTTTCTGCACACTGGGGTTAAGGGCTGAGTGTGTGGGCACTTCTGAGCCTTGCTTTTACAAGTAGATTCAGTTGCCTGAAAAAACGCGTTTATTTCGGGCTGAAAAACACGTTTTGAAAAGTGTGATGTTACTGACCCATAACTTACATGGGGTTGACCAAACTTGCAGAAACATGTTTATTTCTGCTGAAAAACACGTTTTGACCCTTTCTGCACACTGGGGTTAAGGGCTGAGTGTGTGGGCACTTCTGAGCCTTGCTGTTACAAGTAGATTCAGTTGCCTGAAAAAACGCGTTTATTTCGGGCTGAAAAACACGTTTTGAAAAGTGTGATGTTACTGACCCATAACTTACATGGGGTTGACCAAACTTGCAGAAACATGTTTATTTCTGCTGAAAAACACGTTTTGACCCTTTCTGCACACTGGGGTTAAGGGCTGAGTGTGTGGGCACTTCTGAGCCTTGCTGTTACAAGTAGATTCAGTTGCCTGAAAAAACGCGTTTATTTCGGGCTGAAAAACACGTTTTGAAAAGTGTATTGTTACTGCCCCATAACTTACATGGGGTTGACCAAACTTGCAGAAACATGTTTATTTCTGCTGAAAAACACGTTTTGACACTTTCTGTACACTGGGGTTAAGGGCTGAGTGTGTGGGCTCTTCTGAGCCTTGCTGTTACAAGGAGATTCAGTTGTCTGAAAAAACGCGTTTATTTCGGGCTGAAAAACACGTTTTGAAAAGTGTGATGTTACTGCCCCATAACTTACATGGGGTTGACCAAACTTGCAGAAACATGTTTATTTCTGCTGAAAAACACGTTTTGACACTTTCTGTACACTGGGGTTAAGGGCTGAGTGTGTGGGCACTTCTGAGCCTTGCTGTTACAAGTAGATTCAGTTGCCTGAAAAAACGCGTTTATTTCGGGCTGAAAAACACGTTTTGAAAAGTGTGATGTTACTGCCCAATAACTTACATGGGGTTGACCAAACTTGCAGAAACATGTTTATTTCTGCTGAAAAACACGTTTTGACCCTTTCTGCACACTGGGGTTAAGGGCTGAGTGTGTGGGCACTTCTGAGCCTTGCTGTTACAAGTAGATTCAGTTGCCTGAAAAAACGCGTTTATTTCGGGCTGAAAAACACGTTTTGAAAAGTGTGATGTTACTGACCCATAACTTACATGGGGTTGACCAAACTTGCAGAAACATGTTTATTTCTGCTGAAAAACACGTTTTGACCCTTTCTGCACACTGGGGTTAAGGGCTGAGTGTGTGGGCACTTCTGAGCCTTGCTTTTACAAGTAGATTCAGTTGCCTGAAAAAACGCGTTTATTTCGGGCTGAAAAACACGTTTTGAAAAGTGTGATGTTACTGACCCATAACTTACATGGGGTTGACCAAACTTGCAGAAACATGTTTATTTCTGCTGAAAAACACGTTTTGACCCTTTCTGCACACTGGGGTTAAGGGCTGAGTGTGTGGGCACTTCTGAGCCTTGCTGTTACAAGTAGATTCAGTTGCCTGAAAAAACGCGTTTATTTCGGGCTGAAAAACACGTTTTGAAAAGTGTGATGTTACTGACCCATAACTTACATGGGGTTGACCAAACTTGCAGAAACATGTTTATTTCTGCTGAAAAACACGTTTTGACCCTTTCTGCACACTGGGGTTAAGGGCTGAGTGTGTGGGCACTTCTGAGCCTTGCTTTTACAAGTAGATTCAGTTGCCTGAAAAAACGCGTTTATTTCGGGCTGAAAAACACGTTTTGAAAAGTGTGATGTTACTGACCCATAACTTACATGGGGTTGACCAAACTTGCAGAAACATGTTTATTTCTGCTGAAAAACACGTTTTGACCCTTTCTGCACACTGGGGTTAAGGGCTGAGTGTGTGGGCACTTCTGAGCCTTGCTGTTACAAGTAGATTCAGTTGCCTGAAAAAACGCGTTTATTTCGGGCTGAAAAACACGTTTTGAAAAGTGTGATGTTACTGACCCATAACTTACATGGGGTTGACTAAACTTGCAGAAACATGTTTATTTCTGCTGAAAAACACGTTTTGACCCTTTCTGCACACTGGGGTTAAAGGCTGAGTGTGTGGGCACTTCTGAGCCTTGCTGTTACAAGTAGATTCAGTTGCCTGAAAAAACGCGTTTATTTCGGGCTGAAAAACACGTTTTGAAAAGTGTATTGTTACTGCCCCATAACTTACATGGGGTTGACCAAACTTGCAGAAACATGTTTATTTCTGCTGAAAAACACGTTTTGACACTTTCTGTACACTGGGGTTAAGGGCTGAGTGTGTGGGCTCTTCTGAGCCTTGCTATTACAAGGAGATTCAGTTGTCTGAAAAAACGCGTTTATTTCGGGCTGAAAAACACGCTTTGAAAAGTGTGATGTTACTGCCCCATAACTTACATGGGGTTGACCAAACTTGCAGAAACATGTTTATTTCTGCTGAAAAACACGTTTTGACACTTTCTGTACACTGGGGTTAAGGGCTGAGTGTGTGGGCACTTCTGAGCCTTGCTGTTACAAGTAGATTCAGTTGCCTGAAAAAACGCGTTTATTTCGGGCTGAAAAACACGTTTTGAAAAGTGTGATGTTACTGACCCATAACTTACATGGGGTTGACCAAACTTGCAGAAACATGTTTATTTCTGCTGAAAAACACGTTTTGACCCTTTCTGCACACTGGGGTTAAGGGCTGAGTGTGTGGGCACTTCTGAGCCTTGCTGTTACAAGTAGATTCAGTTGCCTGAAAAAACGCGTTTATTTCGGGCTGAAAAACACGTTTTGAAAAGTGTATTGTTACTGCCCCATAACTTACATGGGGTTGACCAAACTTGCAGAAACATGTTTATTTCTGCTGAAAAACACGTTTTGACACTTTCTGTACACTGGGGTTAAGGGCTGAGTGTGTGGGCACTTCTGAGCCTTGCTGTTACAAGTAGATTCAGTTGCCTGAAAAAACGCGTTTATTTCGGGCTGAAAAACACGTTTTGAAAAGTGTGATGTTACTGATCCATAACTTACATGGGGTTGACCAAACTTGCAGAAACATGTTTATTTCTGCTGAAAAACACGTTTTGACCCTTTCTGCACACTGGGGTTAAGGGCTGAGTGTGTGGGCACTTCTGAGCCTTGCTTTTACAAGTAGATTCAGTTGCCTGAAAAAACGCGTTTATTTCGGGCTGAAAAACACGTTTTGAAAAGTGTGATGTTACTGACCCATAACTTACATGGGGTTGACCAAACTTGCAGAAACATGTTTATTTCTGCTGAAAAACACGTTTTGACCCTTTCTGCACACTGGGGTTAAGGGCTGAGTGTGTGGGCACTTCTGAGCCTTGCTGTTACAAGAAGATTCAGTTGCCTGAAAAAACGCGTTTATTTCGGGCTGAAAAACACGTTTTGAAAAGTGTGATGTTACTGACCCATAACTTACATGGGGTTGACCAAACTTGCAGAAACATGTTTATTTCTGCTGAAAAACACGTTTTGACCCTTTCTGCACACTGGGGTTAAGGGCTGAGTGTGTGGGCACTTCTGAGCCTTGCTGTTACAAGTAGATTCAGTTGCCTGAAAAAACGCGTTTATTTCGGGCTGAAAAACACGTTTTGAAAAGTGTATTGTTACTGCCCCATAACTTACATGGGGTTGACCAAACTTGCAGAAACATGTTTATTTCTGCTGAAAAACACGTTTTGACACTTTCTGTACACTGGGGTTAAGGGCTGAGTGTGTGGGCTCTTCTGAGCCTTGCTATTACAAGGAGATTCAGTTGTCTGAAAAAACGCGTTTATTTCGGGCTGAAAAACACGTTTTGAAAAGTGTGATGTTACTGCCCCATAACTTACATGGGGTTGACCAAACTTGCAGAAACATGTTTATTTCTGCTGAAAAACACGTTTTAACACTTTCTGTACACTGGGGTTAAGGGCTGAGTGTGTGGGCACTTCTGAGCCTTGCTGTTACAAGTAGATTCAGTTGCCTGAAAAAACGCGTTTATTTCGGGCTGAAAAACACGTTTTGAAAAGTGTATTGTTACTGCCCCATAACTTACATGGGGTTGACCAAACTTGCAGAAACATGTTTATTTCTGCTGAAAAACACGTTTTGACACTTTCTGTACACTGGGGTTAAGGGCTGAGTGTGTGGGCTCTTCTGAGCCTTGCTATTACAAGGAGATTCAGTTGTCTGAAAAAACGCGTTTATTTCGGGCTGAAAAACACGTTTTGAAAAGTGTGATGTTACTGCCCAATAACTTACATGGGGTTGACCAAACTTGCAGAAACATGTTTATTTCTGCTGAAAAACACGTTTTGACCCTTTCTGCACACTGGGGTTAAGGGCTGAGTGTGTGGGCACTTCTGAGCCTTGCTGTTACAAGTAGATTCAGTTGCCTGAAAAAACGCGTTTATTTCGGGCTGAAAAACACGTTTTGAAAAGTGTGATGTTACTGACCCATAACTTACATGGGGTTGACCAAACTTGCAGAAACATGTTTATTTCTGCTGAAAAACACGTTTTGACCCTTTCTGCACACTGGGGTTAAGGGCTGAGTGTGTGGGCACTTCTGAGCCTTGCTTTTACAAGTAGATTCAGTTGCCTGAAAAAACGCGTTTATTTCGGGCTGAAAAACACGTTTTGAAAAGTGTGATGTTACTGACCCATAACTTACATGGGGTTGACCAAACTTGCAGAAACATGTTTATTTCTGCTGAAAAACACGTTTTGACCCTTTCTGCACACTGGGGTTAAGGGCTGAGTGTGTGGGCACTTCTGAGCCTTGCTGTTACAAGTAGATTCAGTTGCCTGAAAAAACGCGTATATTTCGGGCTGAAAAACACGTTTTGAAAAGTGTGATGTTACTGACCCATAACTTACATGGGGTTGACTAAACTTGCAGAAACATGTTTATTTCTGCTGAAAAACACGTTTTGACCCTTTCTGCACACTGGGGTTAAAGGCTGAGTGTGTGGGCACTTCTGAGCCTTGCTGTTACAAGTAGATTCAGTTGCCTGAAAAAACGCGTTTATTTCGGGCTGAAAAACACGTTTTGAAAAGTGTATTGTTACTGCCCCATAACTTACATGGGGTTGACCAAACTTGCAGAAACATGTTTATTTCTGCTGAAAAACACGTTTTGACACTTTCTGTACACTGGGGTTAAGGGCTGAGTGTGTGGGCTCTTCTGAGCCTTGCTATTACAAGGAGATTCAGTTGTCTGAAAAAACGCGTTTATTTCGGGCTGAAAAACACGCTTTGAAAAGTGTGATGTTACTGCCCCATAACTTACATGGGGTTGACCAAACTTGCAGAAACATGTTTATTTCTGCTGAAAAACACGTTTTGACACTTTCTGTACACTGGGGTTAAGGGCTGAGTGTGTGGGCACTTCTGAGCCTTGCTGTTACAAGTAGATTCAGTTGCCTGAAAAAACGCGTTTATTTCGGGCTGAAAAACACGTTTTGAAAAGTGTGATGTTACTGACCCATAACTTACATGGGGTTGACCAAACTTGCAGAAACATGTTTATTTCTGCTGAAAAACACGTTTTGACCCTTTCTGCACACTGGGGTTAAGGGCTGAGTGTGTGGGCACTTCTGAGCCTTGCTGTTACAAGTAGATTCAGTTGCCTGAAAAAACGCGTTTATTTCGGGCTGAAAAACACGTTTTGAAAAGTGTATTGTTACTGCCCCATAACTTACATGGGGTTGACCAAACTTGCAGAAACATGTTTATTTCTGCTGAAAAACACGTTTTGACACTTTCTGTACACTGGGGTTAAGGGCTGAGTGTGTGGGCACTTCTGAGCCTTGCTGTTACAAGTAGATTCAGTTGCCTGAAAAAACGCGTTTATTTCGGGCTGAAAAACACGTTTTGAAAAGTGTGATGTTACTGACCCATAACTTACATGGGGTTGACCAAACTTGCAGAAACATGTTTATTTCTGCTGAAAAACACGTTTTGACCCTTTCTGCACACTGGGGTTAAGGGCTGAGTGTGTGGGCACTTCTGAGCCTTGCTGTTACAAGTAGATTCAGTTGCCTGAAAAAACGCGTTTATTTCGGGCTGAAAAACACGTTTTGAAAAGTGTATTGTTACTGCCCCATAACTTACATGGGGTTGACCAAACTTGCAGAAACATGTTTATTTCTGCTGAAAAACACGTTTTGACACTTTCTGTACACTGGGGTTAAGGGCTGAGTGTGTGGGCTCTTCTGAGCCTTGCTATTACAAGGAGATTCAGTTGTCTGAAAAAACGCGTTTATTTCGGGCTGAAAAACACGTTTTGAAAAGTGTGATGTTACTGCCCCATAACTTACATGGGGTTGACCAAACTTGCAGAAACATGTTTATTTCTGCTGAAAAACACGTTTTGACACTTTCTGTACACTGGGGTTAAGGGCTGAGTGTGTGGGCACTTCTGAGCCTTGCTGTTACAAGTAGATTCAGTTGCCTGAAAAAACGCGTTTATTTCGGGCTGAAAAACACGTTTTGAAAAGTGTATTGTTACTGCCCCATAACTTACATGGGGTTGACCAAACTTGCAGAAACATGTTTATTTCTGCTGAAAAACACGTTTTGACACTTTCTGTACACTGGGGTTAAGGGCTGAGTGTGTGGGCTCTTCTGAGCCTTGCTATTACAAGGAGATTCAGTTGTCTGAAAAAACGCGTTTATTTCGGGCTGAAAAACACGTTTTGAAAAGTGTGATGTTACTGCCCAATAACTTACATGGGGTTGACCAAACTTGCAGAAACATGTTTATTTCTGCTGAAAAACACGTTTTGACCCTTTCTGCACACTGGGGTTAAGGGCTGAGTGTGTGGGCACTTCTGAGCCTTGCTGTTACAAGTAGATTCAGTTGCCTGAAAAAACGCGTTTATTTCGGGCTGAAAAACACGTTTTGAAAAGTGTGATGTTACTGACCCATAACTTACATGGGGTTGACCAAACTTGCAGAAACATGTTTATTTCTGCTGAAAAACACGTTTTGACCCTTTCTGCACACTGGGGTTAAGGGCTGAGTGTGTGGGCACTTCTGAGCCTTGCTTTTACAAGTAGATTCAGTTGCCTGAAAAAACGCGTTTATTTCGGGCTGAAAAACACGTTTTGAAAAGTGTGATGTTACTGACCCATAACTTACATGGGGTTGACCAAACTTGCAGAAACATGTTTATTTCTGCTGAAAAACACGTTTTGACCCTTTCTGCACACTGGGGTTAAGGGCTGAGTGTGTGGGCACTTCTGAGCCTTGCTGTTACAAGTAGATTCAGTTGCCTGAAAAAACGCGTTTATTTCGGGCTGAAAAACACGTTTTGAAAAGTGTGATGTTACTGACCCATAACTTACATGGGGTTGACCAAACTTGCAGAAATATGTTTATTTCTGCTGAAAAACACGTTTTGACCCTTTCTGCACACTGGGGTTAAGGGCTGAGTGTGTGGGCACTTCTGAGCCTTGCTTTTACAAGTAGATTCAGTTGCCTGAAAAAACGCGTTTATTTCGGGCTGAAAAACACGTTTTGAAAAGTGTGATGTTACTGACCCATAACTTACATGGGGTTGACCAAACTTGCAGAAACATGTTTATTTCTGCTGAAAAACACGTTTTGACCCTTTCTGCACACTGGGGTTAAGGGCTGAGTGTGTGGGCACTTCTGAGCCTTGCTGTTACAAGTAGATTCAGTTGCCTGAAAAACGCGTTTATTTCGGGCTGAAAAACACGTTTTGAAAAGTGTGATGTTACTGACCCATAACTTACATGGGGTTGACCAAACTTGCAGAAACATGTTTATTTCCTGCTGAAAAACACGTTTTGACCCTTTCTGCACACTGGGGTTAAGGGCTGAGTGTGTGGGCACTTCTGAGCCTTGCTGTTACAAGTAGATTCAGTTGCCTGAAAAAACGCGTTTATTTCGGGCTGAAAAACACGTTTTGAAAAGTGTATTGTTACTGCCCCATAACTTACATGGGGTTGACCAAACTTTTTGCAGAAACATGTTTATTTCTGCTGAAAAACACGTTTTGACACTTTCTGTACACTGGGGTTAAGGGCTGAGTGTGTGGGCTCTTCTGAGCCTTGCTATTACAAGGAGATTCAGTTGTCTGAAAAAACGCGTTTATTTCGGGCTGAAAAACACGTTTTGAAAAGTGTGATGTTACTGCCCCATAACTTACATGGGGTTGACCAAACTTGCAGAAACATGTTTATTTCTGCTGAAAAACACGTTTTGACACTTTCTGTACACTGGGGTTAAGGGCTGAGTGTGTGGGCACTTCTGAGCCTTGCTGTTACAAGTAGATTCAGTTGCCTGAAAAAACGCGTTTATTTCGGGCTGAAAAACACGTTTTGAAAAGTGTATTGTTACTGCCCCATAACTTACATGGGGTTGACCAAACTTGCAGAAACATGTTTATTTCTGCTGAAAAACACGTTTTGACCCTTTCTGCACACTGGGGTTAAGGGCTGAGTGTGTGGGCACTTCTGAGCCTTGCTTTTACAAGTAGATTCAGTTGCCTGAAAAAACGCGTTTATTTCGGGCTGAAAAACACGTTTTGAAAAGTGTGATGTTACTGCCCAATAACTTACATGGGGTTGACCAAACTTGCAGAAACATGTTTATTTCTGCTGAAAAACACGTTTTGACCCTTTCTGCACACTGGGGTTAAGGCTGAGTGTGTGGGCACTTCTGAGCCTTGCTGTTACAAGTAGATTCAGTTGCCTGAAAAAACGCGTTTATTTCGGGCTGAAAAACACGTTTTGAAAAGTGTGATGTTACTGACCCATAACTTACATGGGGTTGACCAAACTTGCAGAAACATGTTTATTTCTGCTGAAAAACACGTTTTGACCCTTTCTGCACACTGGGGTTAAGGGCTGAGTGTGTGGGCACTTCTGAGCCTTGCTTTTACAAGTAGATTCAGTTGCCTGAAAAAACGCGTTTATTTCGGGCTGAAAAACACGTTTTGAAAAGTGTGATGTTACTGACCCATAACTTACATGGGGTTGACCAAACTTGCAGAAACATGTTTATTTCTGCTGAAAAACACGTTTTGACCCTTTCTGCACACTGGGGTTAAGGGCTGAGTGTGTGGGCACTTCTGAGCCTTGCTGTTACAAGTAGATTCAGTTGCCTGAAAAAAACGCGTTTATTTCGGGCTGAAAAACACGTTTTGAAAAGTGTGATGTTACTGACCCATAACTTACATGGGGTTGACCAAACTTGCAGAAATATGTTTATTTCTGCTGAAAAACACGTTTTGACCCTTTCTGCACACTGGGGTTAAGGGCTGAGTGTGTGGGCACTTCTGAGCCTTGCTTTTACAAGTAGATTCAGTTGCCTGAAAAAACGCGTTTATTTCGGGCTGAAAAACACGTTTTGAAAAGTGTGATGTTACTGACCCATAACTTACATGGGGTTGACCAAACTTGCAGAAACATGTTTATTTCTGCTGAAAAACACGTTTTGACCCTTTCTGCACACTGGGGTTAAGGGCTGAGTGTGTGGGCACTTCTGAGCCTTGCTGTTACAAGTAGATTCAGTTGCCTGAAAAAACGCGTTTATTTCGGGCTGAAAAACACGTTTTGAAAAGTGTGATGTTACTGACCCATAACTTACATGGGGTTGACCAAACTTGCAGAAACATGTTTATTTCTGCTGAAAAACACGTTTTGACCCTTTCTGCACACTGGGGTTAAGGGCTGAGTGTGTGGGCACTTCTGAGCCTTGCTGTTACAAGTAGATTCAGTTGCCTGAAAAAACGCGTTTATTTCGGGCTGAAAAAACACGTTTTGAAAAGTGTATTGTTACTGCCCCATAACTTACATGGGGTTGACCAAACTTGCAGAAACATGTTTATTTCTGCTGAAAAACACGTTTTGACACTTTCTGTACACTGGGGTTAAGGGCTGAGTGTGTGGGCTCTTCTGAGCCTTGCTATTACAAGGAGATTCAGTTGTCTGAAAAACGCGTTTATTTCGGGCTGAAAAACATGTTTTGAAAAGTGTGATGTTACTGCCCAATAACTTACATGGGGTTGACCAAACTTGCAGAAACATGTTTATTTCTGCTGAAAAACACGTTTTGACCCTTTCTGCACACTGGGGTTAAGGGCTGAGTGTGTGGGCACTTCTGAGCCTTGCTGTTACAAGTAGATTCAGTTGCCTGAAAAAACGCGTTTATTTCGGGCTGAAAAACACGTTTTGAAAAGTGTGATGTTACTGACCCATAACTTACATGGGGTTGACCAAACTTGCAGAAACATGTTTATTTCTGCTGAAAAACACGTTTTGACCCTTTCTGCACACTGGGGTTAAGGGCTGAGTGTGTGGGCACTTCTGAGCCTTGCTTTTACAAGTAGATTCAGTTGCCTGAAAAAACGCGTTTATTTCGGGCTGAAAAACACGTTTTGAAAAGTGTGATGTTACTGACCCATAACTTACATGGGGCTGACCAAACTTGCAGAAACATGTTTATTTCTGCTGAAAAACACGTTTTGACCCTTTCTGCACACTGGGGTTAAGGGCTGAGTGTGTGGGCACTTCTGAGCCTTGCTGTTACAAGTAGATTCAGTTGCCTGAAAAACGCGTTTATTTCGGGCTGAAAAACACGTTTTTGAAAAGTGTGATGTTACTGACCCATAACTTACATGGGGTTGACCAAACTTGCAGAAACATGTTTATTTCTGCTGAAAAACACGTTTTGACCCTTTCTGCACACTGGGGTTAAGGGCTGAGTGTGTGGGCACTTCTGAGCCTTGCTTTTACAAGTAGATTCAGTTGCCTGAAAAAACGCGTTTATTTCGGGCTGAAAAACACGTTTTGAAAAGTGTGATGTTACTGACCCATAACTTACATGGGGTTGACCAAACTTGCAGAAACATGTTTATTTCTGCTGAAAAACACGTTTTGACCCTTTCTGCACACTGGGGTTAAGGGCTGAGTGTGTGGGCACTTCTGAGCCTTGCTGTTACAAGTAGATTCAGTTGCCTGAAAAAACGCGTTTATTTCGGGCTGAAAAACACGTTTTGAAAAGTGTGATGTTACTGACCCATAACTTACATGGGGTTGACCAAACTTGCAGAAACATGTTTATTTCTGCTGAAAAACACGTTTTGACCCTTTCTGCACACTGGGGTTAAGGGCTGAGTGTGTGGGCACTTCTGAGCCTTGCTGTTACAAGTAGATTCAGTTGCCTGAAAAAACGCGTTTATTTCGGGCTGAAAAACACGTTTTGAAAAGTGTGATGTTACTGACCCATAACTTACATGGGGTTGACCAAACTTGCAGAAACATGTTTATTTCTGCTGAAAAACACGTTTTGACCCTTTCTGCACACTGGGGTTAAGGGCTGAGTGTGTGGGCACTTCTGAGCCTTGCTTTTACAAGTAGATTCAGTTGCCTGAAAAAACGCGTTTATTTCGGGCTGAAAAACACGTTTTGAAAAGTGTGATGTTACTGACCCATAACTTACATGGGGCTGACCAAACTTGCAGAAACATGTTTATTTCTGCTGAAAAAACACGTTTTGACCCTTTCTGCACACTGGGGTTAAGGGCTGAGTGTGTGGGCACTTCTGAGCCTTGCTGTTACAAGTAGATTCAGTTGCCTGAAAAAACGCGTTTATTTCGGGCTGAAAAACACGTTTTGAAAAGTGTGATGTTACTGACCCATAACTTACATGGGGTTGACCAAACTTGCAGAAACATGTTTATTTCTGCTGAAAAACACGTTTTGACCCTTTCTGCACACTGGGGTTAAGGGCTGAGTGTGTGGGCACTTCTGAGCCTTGCTTTTACAAGTAGATTCAGTTGCCTGAAAAAACGCGTTTATTTCGGGCTGAAAAACACGTTTTGAAAAGTGTGATGTTACTGACCCATAACTTACATGGGGTTGACCCAAACTTGCAGAAACATGTTTATTTCTGCTGAAAAACACGTTTTGACCCTTTCTGCACACTGGGGTTAAGGGCTGAGTGTGTGGGCACTTCTGAGCCTTGCTGTTACAAGTAGATTCAGTTGCCTGAAAAAACGCGTTTATTTCGGGCTGAAAAACACGTTTTGAAAAGTGTGATGTTACTGACCCATAACTTACATGGGGTTGACCAAACTTGCAGAAACATGTTTATTTCTGCTGAAAAACACGTTTTGACCCTTTCTGCACACTGGGGTTAAGGGCTGAGTGTGTGGGCACTTCTGAGCCTTGCTGTTACAAGTAGATTCAGTTGCCTGAAAAAACGCGTTTATTTCGGGCTGAAAAACACGTTTTGAAAAGTGTATTGTTACTGCCCCATAACTTACATGGGGTTGACCAAACTTGCAGAAACATGTTTATTTCTGCTGAAAAACACGTTTTGACACTTTCTGTACACTGGGGTTAAGGGCTGAGTGTGTGGGCTCTTCTGAGCCTTGCTATTACAAGGAGATTCAGTTGTCTGAAAAAACGCGTTTATTTCGGGCTGAAAAACACGTTTTGAAAAGTGTGATGTTACTGCCCCATAACTTACATGGGGTTGACCAAACTTGCAGAAACATGTTTATTTCTGCTGAAAAACACGTTTTGACACTTTCTGTACACTGGGGTTAAGGGCTGAGTGTGTGGGCACTTCTGAGCCTTGCTGTTACAAGTAGATTCAGTTGCCTGAAAAAACGCGTTTATTTCGGGCTGAAAAACACGTTTTGAAAAGTGTATTGTTACTGCCCCATAACTTACATGGGGTTGACCAAACTTGCAGAAACATGTTTATTTCTGCTGAAAAACACGTTTTGACACTTTCTGTACACTGGGGTTAAGGGCTGAGTGTGTGGGCTCTTCTGAGCCTTGCTATTACAAGGAGATTCAGTTGTCTGAAAAACGCGTTTATTTCGGGCTGAAAAACACGTTTTGAAAAGTGTGATGTTACTGCCCAATAACTTACATGGGGTTGACCAAACTTGCAGAAACATGTTTATTTCTGCTGAAAAACACGTTTTGACCCTTTCTGCACACTGGGGTTAAGGGCTGAGTGTGTGGGCACTTCTGAGCCTTGCTGTTACAAGTAGATTCAGTTGCCTGAAAAAACGCGTTTATTTCGGGCTGAAAAACACGTTTTGAAAAGTGTGATGTTACTGACCCATAACTTACATGGGGTTGACCAAACTTGCAGAAACATGTTTATTTCTGCTGAAAAACACGTTTTGACCCTTTCTGCACACTGGGGTTAAGGGCTGAGTGTGTGGGAACTTCTGAGCCTTGCTTTTACAAGTAGATTCAGTTGCCTGAAAAAAACGCGTTTATTTCGGGCTGAAAAACACGTTTTGAAAAGTGTGATGTTACTGACCCATAACTTACATGGGGTTGACCAAACTTGCAGAAACATGTTTATTTCTGCTGAAAAACACGTTTTGACCCTTTCTGCACACTGGGGTTAAGGGCTGAGTGTGTGGGCACTTCTGAGCCTTGCTGTTACAAGTAGATTCAGTTGCCTGAAAAAACGCGTTTATTTCGGGCTGAAAAACACGTTTTTGAAAAGTGTGATGTTACTGACCCATAACTTACATGGGGTTGACCAAACTTGCAGAAACATGTTTATTTCTGCTGAAAAACACGTTTTGACCCTTTCTGCACACTGGGGTTAAGGGCTGAGTGTGTGGGCACTTCTGAGCCTTGCTTTTACAAGTAGATTCAGTTGCCTGAAAAAACGCGTTTATTTCGGGCTGAAAAACACGTTTTGAAAAGTGTGATGTTACTGACCCATAACTTACATGGGGTTGACCAAACTTGCAGAAACATGCTTATTTCTGCTGAAAAAACACGTTTTGACCCTTTCTGCACACTGGGGTTAAGGGCTGAGTGTGTGGGCACTTCTGAGCCTTGCTGTTACAAGTAGATTCAGTTGCCTGAAAAAACGCGTTTATTTCGGGCTGAAAAACACGTTTTGAAAAGTGTGATGTTACTGACCCATAACTTACATGGGGTTGACCAAACTTGCAGAAACATGTTTATTTCTGCTGAAAAACACGTTTTGACCCTTTCTGCACACTGGGGTTAAGGGCTGAGTGTGTGGGCACTTCTGAGCCTTGCTGTTACAAGTAGATTCAGTTGCCTGAAAAAACGCGTTTATTTCGGGCTGAAAAACACGTTTTGAAAAGTGTATTGTTACTGCCCCATAACTTACATGGGGTTGACCAAACTTGCAGAAACATGTTTATTTCTGCTGAAAAACACGTTTTGACACTTTCTGTACACTGGGGTTAAGGGCTGAGTGTGTGGGCTCTTCTGAGCCTTGCTATTACAAGGAGATTCAGTTGTCTGAAAAAACGCGTTTATTTCGGGCTGAAAAACACGTTTTGAAAAGTGTGATGTTACTGCCCCATAACTTACATGGGGTTGACCAAACTTGCAGAAACATGTTTATTTCTGCTGAAAAACACGTTTTGACACTTTCTGTACACTGGGGTTAAGGGCTGAGTGTGTGGGCACTTCTGAGCCTTGCTGTTACAAGTAGATTCAGTTGCCTGAAAAAACGCGTTTATTTCGGGCTGAAAAACACGTTTTGAAAAGTGTATTGTTACTGCCCCATAACTTACATGGGGTTGACCAAACTTGCAGAAACATGTTTATTTCTGCTGAAAAACACGTTTTGACACTTTCTGTACACTGGGGTTAAGGGCTGAGTGTGTGGGCTCTTCTGAGCCTTGCTATTACAAGGAGATTCAGTTGTCTGAAAAAACGCGTTTATTTCGGGCTGAAAAACACGTTTTGAAAAGTGTGATGTTACTGCCCAATAACTTACATGGGGTTGACCAAACTTGCAGAAACATGTTTATTTCTGCTGAAAAACACGTTTTGACCCTTTCTGCACACTGGGGTTAAGGGCTGAGTGTGTGGGCACTTCTGAGCCTTGCTGTTACAAGTAGATTCAGTTGCCTGAAAAAACGCATTTATTTCGGGCTGAAAAAACACGTTTTGAAAAGTGTGATGTTACTGACCCATAACTTACATGGGGTTGACCAAACTTGCAGAAACATGTTTATTTCTGCTGAAAAACACGTTTTGACCCTTTCTGCACACTGGGGTTAAGGGCTGAGTGTGTGGGCACTTCTGAGCCTTGCTTTTACAAGTAGATTCAGTTGCCTGAAAAAACGCGTTTATTTCGGGCTGAAAAACACGTTTTGAAAAGTGTGATGTTACTGACCCATAACTTACATGGGGTTGACCAAACTTGCAGAAACATGTTTATTTCTGCTGAAAAACACGTTTTGACCCTTTCTGCACACTGGGGTTAAGGGCTGAGTGTGTGGGCACTTCTGAGCCTTGCTGTTACAAGTAGATTCAGTTGCCTGAAAAAACGCGTTTATTTCGGGCTGAAAAACACGTTTTGAAAAGTGTGATGTTACTGACCCATAACTTACATGGGGTTGACCAAACTTGCAGAAACATGTTTATTTCTGCTGAAAAACACGTTTTGACCCTTTCTGCACACTGGGGTTAAGGGCTGAGTGTGTGGGCACTTCTGAGCCTTGCTTTTACAAGTAGATTCAGTTGCCTGAAAAAACGCGTTTATTTCGGGCTGAAAAACACGTTTTGAAAAGTGTGATGTTACTGACCCATAACTTACATGGGGTTGACCAAACTTGCAGAAACATGCTTATTTCTGCTGAAAAACACGTTTTGACCCTTTCTGCACACTGGGGTTAAGGGCTGAGTGTGTGGGCACTTCTGAGCCTTGCTGTTACAAGTAGATTCAGTTGCCTGAAAAAACGCGTTTATTTCGGGCTGAAAAACACGTTTTGAAAAGTGTATTGTTACTGCCCCATAACTTACATGGGGTTGACCAAACTTGCAGAAACATGTTTATTTCTGCTGAAAAACACGTTTTGACACTTTCTGTACACTGGGGTTAAGGGCTGAGTGTGTGGGCTCTTCTGAGCCTTGCTATTACAAGGAGATTCAGTTGTCTGAAAAAACGCGTTTATTTCGGGCTGAAAAACACGTTTGAAAAGTGTGATGTTACTGCCCCATAACTTACATGGGGTTGACCAAACTTGCAGAAACATGTTTATTTCTGCTGAAAAACACGTTTTGACACTTTCTGTACACTGGGGTTAAGGGCTGAGTGTGTGGGCACTTCTGAGCCTTGCTGTTACAAGTAGATTCAGTTGCCTGAAAAAACGCGTTTATTTCGGGCTGAAAAACACGTTTTGAAAAGTGTATTGTTACTGCCCCATAACTTACATGGGGTTGACCAAACTTGCAGAAACATGTTTATTTCTGCTGAAAAACACGTTTTGACACTTTCTGTACACTGGGGTTAAGGGCTGAGTGTGTGGGCTCTTCTGAGCCTTGCTATTACAAGGAGATTCAGTTGTCTGAAAAAACGCGTTTATTTCGGGCTGAAAAACACGTTTTGAAAAGTGTGATGTTACTGCCCAATAACTTACATGGGTTGACCAAACTTGCAGAAACATGTTTATTTCTGCTGAAAAACACGTTTGACCCTTTCTGCACACTGGGGTTAAGGGCTGAGTGTGTGGGCACTTCTGAGCCTTGCTGTTACAAGTAGATTCAGTTGCCTGAAAAAACGCGTTTATTTCGGGCTGAAAAACACGTTTTGAAAAGTGTGATGTTACTGACCCATAACTTACATGGGGTTGACCAAACTTGCAGAAACATGTTTATTTCTGCTGAAAAACACGTTTTGACCCTTTCTGCACACTGGGGTTAAGGCTGAGTGTGTGGGCACTTCTGAGCCTTGCTTTTACAAGTAGATTCAGTTGCCTGAAAAAACGCGTTTATTTCGGGCTGAAAAACACGTTTTGAAAAGTGTGATGTTACTGACCCATAACTTACATGGGGTTAACCAAACTTGCAGAAACATGTTTATTTCTGCTGAAAAACACGTTTTGACCCTTTCTGCACACTGGGGTTAAGGGCTGAGTGTGTGGGCACTTCTGAGCCTTGCTGTTACAAGTAGATTCAGTTGCCTGAAAAAACGCGTTTATTTCGGGCTGAAAAACACGTTTTGAAAAGTGTGATGTTACTGACCCATAACTTACATGGGGTTGACCAAACTTGCAGAAACATGTTTATTTCTGCTGAAAAACACGTTTTGACCCTTTCTGCACACTGGGGTTAAGGGCTGAGTGTGTGGGCACTTCTGAGCCTTGCTTTTACAAGTAGATTCAGTTGCCTGAAAAAACGCGTTTATTTCGGGCTGAAAAACACGTTTTGAAAAGTGTGATGTTACTGACCCATAACTTACATGGGGTTGACCAAACTTGCAGAAACATGTTTATTTCTGCTGAAAAACACGTTTTGACCCTTTCTGCACACTGGGGTTAAGGGCTGAGTGTGTGGGCACTTCTGAGCCTTGCTGTTACAAGTAGATTCAGTTGCCTGAAAAAACGCGTTTATTTCGGGCTGAAAAACACGTTTTGAAAAGTGTGATGTTACTGACCCATAACTTACATGGGGTTGACCAAACTTGCAGAAACATGTTTATTTCTGCTGAAAAACACGTTTTGACCCTTTCTGCACACTGGGGTTAAGGGCTGAGTGTGTGGGCACTTCTGAGCCTTGCTGTTACAAGTAGATTCAGTTGCCTGAAAAAACGCGTTTATTTCGGGCTGAAAAACACGTTTTGAAAAGTGTATTGTTACTGCCCCATAACTTACATGGGGTTGACCAAACTTGCAGAAACATGTTTATTTCTGCTGAAAAACACGTTTTGACACTTTCTGTACACTGGGGTTAAGGGCTGAGTGTGTGGGCTCTTCTGAGCCTTGCTATTACAAGGAGATTCAGTTGTCTGAAAAAACGCGTTTATTTCGGGCTGAAAAACACGTTTTGAAAAGTGTGATGTTACTGCCCAATAACTTACATGGGGTTGACCAAACTTGCAGAAACATGTTTATTTCTGCTGAAAAACACGTTTTGACCCTTTCTGCACACTGGGGTTAAGGGCTGAGTGTGTGGGCACTTCTGAGCCTTGCTGTTACAAGTAGATTCAGTTGCCTGAAAAAACGCGTTTATTTCGGGCTGAAAAACACGTTTTGAAAAGTGTGATGTTACTGACCCATAACTTACATGGGGTTGACCAAACTTGCAGAAACATGTTTATTTCTGCTGAAAAACACGTTTTGACCCTTTCTGCACACTGGGGTTAAGGGCTGAGTGTGTGGGCACTTCTGAGCCTTGCTTTTACAAGTAGATTCAGTTGCCTGAAAAAACGCGTTTATTTCGGGCTGAAAAACACGTTTTGAAAAGTGTGATGTTACTGACCCATAACTTACATGGGGTTGACCAAACTTGCAGAAACATGTTTATTTCTGCTGAAAAACACGTTTTGACCCTTTCTGCACACTGGGGTTAAGGGCTGAGTGTGTGGGCACTTCTGAGCCTTGCTGTTACAAGTAGATTCAGTTGCCTGAAAAAACGCGTTTATTTCGGGCTGAAAAACACGTTTTGAAAAGTGTGATGTTACTGACCCATAACTTACATGGGGTTGACCAAACTTGCAGAAACATGTTTATTTCTGCTGAAAAACACGTTTTGACCCTTTCTGCACACTGGGGTTAAGGGCTGAGTGTGTGGGCACTTCTGAGCCTTGCTTTTACAAGTAGATTCAGTTGCCTGAAAAAACGCGTTTATTTCGGGCTGAAAAACACGTTTTGAAAAGTGTGATGTTACTGACCCATAACTTACATGGGGTTGACCAAACTTGCAGAAACATGTTTATTTCTGCTGAAAAACACGTTTTGACCCTTTCTGCACACTGGGGTTAAGGGCTGAGTGTGTGGGCACTTCTGAGCCTTGCTGTTACAAGTAGATTCAGTTGCCTGAAAAAACGCGTTTATTTCGGGCTGAAAAACACGTTTTGAAAAGTGTGATGTTACTGACCCATAACTTACATGGGGTTGACCAAACTTGCAGAAACATGTTTATTTCTGCTGAAAAACACGTTTTGACCCTTTCTGCACACTGGGGTTAAGGGCTGAGTGTGTGGGCACTTCTGAGCCTTGCTGTTACAAGTAGATTCAGTTGCCTGAAAAAACGCGTTTATTTCGGGCTGAAAAACACGTTTTGAAAAGTGTATTGTTACTGCCCCATAACTTACATGGGGTTGACCAAACTTGCAGAAACATGTTTATTTCTGCTGAAAAACACGTTTTGACACTTTCTGTACACTGGGGTTAAGGGCTGAGTGTGTGGGCTCTTCTGAGCCTTGCTATTACAAGGAGATTCAGTTGTCTGAAAAAACGCGTTTATTTCGGGCTGAAAAACACGTTTTGAAAAGTGTGATGTTACTGCCCCATAACTTACATGGGGTTGACCAAACTTGCAGAAACATGTTTATTTCTGCTGAAAAACACGTTTTGACACTTTCTGTACACTGGGGGTTAAGGGCTGAGTGTGTGGGCACTTCTGAGCCTTGCTGTTACAAGTAGATTCAGTTGCCTGAAAAAACGCGTTTATTTCGGGCTGAAAAACACGTTTTGAAAAGTGTATTGTTACTGCCCCATAACTTACATGGGGTTGACCAAACTTGCAGAAACATGTTTATTTCTGCTGAAAAACACGTTTTGACACTTTCTGTACACTGGGGTTAAGGGCTGAGTGTGTGGGCTCTTCTGAGCCTTGCTATTACAAGGAGATTCAGTTGTCTGAAAAAACGCGTTTATTTCGGGCTGAAAAACACGTTTTGAAAAGTGTGATGTTACTGCCCAATAACTTACATGGGGTTGACCAAACTTGCAGAAACATGTTTATTTCTGCTGAAAAACACGTTTTGACCCTTTCTGCACACTGGGGTTAAGGGCTGAGTGTGTGGGCACTTCTGAGCCTTGCTGTTACAAGTAGATTCAGTTGCCTGAAAAAACGCGTTTATTTCGGGCTGAAAAACACGTTTTGAAAAGTGTGATGTTACTGACCCATAACTTAAATGGGGTTGACCAAACTTGCAGAAACATGTTTATTTCTGCTGAAAAACACGTTTTGACCCTTTCTGCACACTGGGGTTAAGGGCTGAGTGTGTGGGCACTTCTGAGCCTTGCTTTTACAAGTAGATTCAGTTGCCTGAAAAAACGCGTTTATTTCGGGCTGAAAAACACGTTTTGAAAAGTGTGATGTTACTGACCCATAACTTACATGGGGTTGACCAAACTTGCAGAAACATGTTTATTTCTGCTGAAAAACACGTTTTGACCCTTTCTGCACACTGGGGTTAAGGGCTGAGTGTGTGGGCACTTCTGAGCCTTGCTGTTACAAGTAGATTCAGTTGCCTGAAAAAACGCGTTTATTTCGGGCTGAAAAACACGTTTTGAAAAGTGTGATGTTACTGACCCATAACTTACATGGGGTTGACCAAACTTGCAGAAACATGTTTATTTCTGCTGAAAAACACGTTTTGACCCTTTCTGCACACTGGGGTTAAGGGCTGAGTGTGTGGGCACTTCTGAGCCTTGCTTTTACAAGTAGATTCAGTTGCCTGAAAAAACGCGTTTATTTCGGGCTGAAAAACACGTTTTGAAAAGTGTGATGTTACTGACCCATAACTTACATGGGGTTGACCAAACTTGCAGAAACATGTTTATTTCTGCTGAAAAACACGTTTTGACCCTTTCTGCACACTGGGGTTAAGGGCTGAGTGTGTGGGCACTTCTGAGCCTTGCTGTTACAAGTAGATTCAGTTGCCTGAAAAAACGCGTTTATTTCGGGCTGAAAAACACGTTTTGAAAAGTGTGATGTTACTGACCCATAACTTACATGGGGTTGACCAAACTTGCAGAAACATGTTTATTTCTGCTGAAAAACACGTTTTGACCCTTTCTGCACACTGGGGTTAAGGGCTGAGTGTGTGGGCACTTCTGAGCCTTGCTGTTACAAGTAGATTCAGTTGCCTGAAAAAACGCGTTTATTTCGGGCTGAAAAACACGTTTTGAAAAGTGTATTGTTACTGCCCCATAACTTACATGGGGTTGACCAAACTTGCAGAAACATGTTTATTTCTGCTGAAAAACACGTTTTGACACTTTCTGTACACTGGGGTTAAGGGCTGAGTGTGTGGGCTCTTCTGAGCCTTGCTATTACAAGGAGATTCAGTTGTCTGAAAAAACGCGTTTATTTCGGGCTGAAAAACACGTTTTGAAAAGTGTGATGTTACTGCCCCATAACTTACATGGGGTTGACCAAACTTGCAGAAACATGTTTATTTCTGCTGAAAAACACGTTTTGACACTTTCTGTACACTGGGGTTAAGGGCTGAGTGTGTGGGCACTTCTGAGCCTTGCTGTTACAAGTAGATTCAGTTGCCTGAAAAAACGCGTTTATTTCGGGCTGAAAAACACGTTTTGAAAAGTGTATTGTTACTGCCCCATAACTTACATGGGGTTGACCAAACTTGCAGAAACATGTTTATTTCTGCTGAAAAACACGTTTTGACACTTTCTGTACACTGGGGTTAAGGGCTGAGTGTGTGGGCTCTTCTGAGCCTTGCTATTACAAGGAGATTCAGTTGTCTGAAAAAACGCGTTTATTTCGGGCTGAAAAACACGTTTTGAAAAGTGTGATGTTACTGCCCAATAACTTACATGGGGTTGACCAAACTTGCAGAAACATGTTTATTTCTGCTGAAAAACACGTTTTGACCCTTTCTGCACACTGGGGTTAAGGGCTGAGTGTGTGGGCACTTCTGAGCCTTGCTGTTACAAGTAGATTCAGTTGCCTGAAAAAACGCGTTTATTTCGGGCTGAAAAACACGTTTTGAAAAGTGTGATGTTACTGACCCATAACTTACATGGGGTTGACCAAACTTGCAGAAACATGTTTATTTCTGCTGAAAAACACGTTTTGACCCTTTCTGCACACTGGGGTTAAGGGCTGAGTGTGTGGGCACTTCTGAGCCTTGCTTTTACAAGTAGATTCAGTTGCCTGAAAAAACGCGTTTATTTCGGGCTGAAAAACACGTTTTGAAAAGTGTGATGTTACTGACCCATAACTTACATGGGGTTGACCAAACTTGCAGAAACATGTTTATTTCTGCTGAAAAACACGTTTTGACCCTTTCTGCACACTGGGGTTAAGGGCTGAGTGTGTGGGCACTTCTGAGCCTTGCTGTTACAAGTAGATTCAGTTGCCTGAAAAAACGCGTTTATTTCGGGCTGAAAAACACGTTTTGAAAAGTGTGATGTTACTGACCCATAACTTACATGGGGTTGACCAAACTTGCAGAAACATGTTTATTTCTGCTGAAAAACACGTTTTGACCCTTTCTGCACACTGGGGTTAAGGGCTGAGTGTGTGGGCACTTCTGAGCCTTGCTTTTACAAGTAGATTCAGTTGCCTGAAAAAACGCGTTTATTTCGGGCTGAAAAACACGTTTTGAAAAGTGTGATGTTACTGACCCATAACTTACATGGGGTTGACCAAACTTGCAGAAACATGCTTATTTCTGCTGAAAAACACGTTTTGACCCTTTCTGCACACTGGGGTTAAGGGCTGAGTGTGTGGGCACTTCTGAGCCTTGCTGTTACAAGTAGATTCAGTTGCCTGAAAAAACGCGTTTATTTCGGGCTGAAAAACACGTTTTGAAAAGTGTGATGTTACTGACCCATAACTTACATGGGGTTGACCAAACTTGCAGAAACATGTTTATTTCTGCTGAAAAACACGTTTTGACCCTTTCTGCACACTGGGGTTAAGGGCTGAGTGTGTGGGCACTTCTGAGCCTTGCTGTTACAAGTAGATTCAGTTGCCTGAAAAAACGCGTTTATTTCGGGCTGAAAAACACGTTTTGAAAAGTGTATTGTTACTGCCCCATAACTTACATGGGGTTGACCAAACTTGCAGAAACATGTTTATTTCTGCTGAAAAACACGTTTTGACACTTTCTGTACACTGGGGTTAAGGGCTGAGTGTGTGGGCTCTTCTGAGCCTTGCTATTACAAGGAGATTCAGTTGTCTGAAAAAACGCGTTTATTTCGGGCTGAAAAACACGTTTTGAAAAGTGTGATGTTACTGCCCCATAACTTACATGGGGTTGACCAAACTTGCAGAAACATGTTTATTTCTGCTGAAAAACACGTTTTGACACTTTCTGTACACTGGGGTTAAGGGCTGAGTGTGTGGGCACTTCTGAGCCTTGCTGTTACAAGTAGATTCAGTTGCCTGAAAAAACGCGTTTATTTCGGGCTGAAAAACACGTTTTGAAAAGTGTATTGTTACTGCCCCATAACTTACATGGGGTTGACCAAACTTGCAGAAACATGTTTATTTCTGCTGAAAAACACGTTTTGACACTTTCTGTACACTGGGGTTAAGGGCTGAGTGTGTGGGCTCTTCTGAGCCTTGCTATTACAAGGAGATTCAGTTGTCTGAAAAAACGCGTTTATTTCGGGCTGAAAAACACGTTTTGAAAAGTGTGATGTTACTGCCCAATAACTTACATGGGGTTGACCAAACTTGCAGAAACATGTTTATTTCTGCTGAAAAACACGTTTTGACCCTTTCTGCACACTGGGGTTAAGGGCTGAGTGTGTGGGCACTTCTGAGCCTTGCTGTTACAAGTAGATTCAGTTGCCTGAAAAAACGCGTTTATTTCGGGCTGAAAAACACGTTTTGAAAAGTGTGATGTTACTGACCCATAACTTACATGGGGTTGACCAAACTTGCAGAAACATGTTTATTTCTGCTGAAAAACACGTTTTGACCCTTTCTGCACACTGGGGTTAAGGGCTGAGTGTGTGGGCACTTCTGAGCCTTGCTTTTACAAGTAGATTCAGTTGCCTGAAAAAACGCGTTTATTTCGGGCTGAAAAACACGTTTTGAAAAGTGTATTGTTACTGCCCCATAACTTACATGGGGTTGACCAAACTTGCAGAAACATGTTTATTTCTGCTGAAAAACACGTTTTGACCCTTTCTGCACACTGGGGTTAAGGGCTGAGTGTGTGGGCACTTCTGAGCCTTGCTGTTACAAGTAGATTCAGTTGCCTGAAAAAACGCGTTTATTTCGGGCTGAAAAACACGTTTTGAAAAGTGTGATGTTACTGACCCATAACTTACATGGGGTTGACCAAACTTGCAGAAACATGTTTATTTCTGCTGAAAAACACGTTTTGACCCTTTCTGCACACTGGGGTTAAGGGCTGAGTGTGTGGGCACTTCTGAGCCTTGCTGTTACAAGTAGATTCAGTTGCCTGAAAAAACGCGTTTATTTCGGGCTGAAAAACACGTTTTGAAAAGTGTGATGTTACTGACCCATAACTTACATGGGGTTGACCAAACTTGCAGAAACATGTTTATTTCTGCTGAAAAACACGTTTTGACACTTTCTGTACACTGGGGTTAAGGGCTGAGTGTGTGGGCTCTTCTGAGCCTTGCTATTACAAGGAGATTCAGTTGTCTGAAAAAACGCGTTTATTTCGGGCTGAAAAACACGTTTTGAAAAGTGTGATGTTACTGCCCCATAACTTACATGGGGTTGACCAAACTTGCAGAAACATGTTTATTTCTGCTGAAAAACAGGTTTTGACCCTTTCTGCACACTGGGGTTAAGGGCTGAGTGTGTGGGCACTTCTGAGCCTTGCTGTTACAAGTAGATTCAGTTGCCTGAAAAAACGCGTTTATTTCGGGCTGAAAAACACGTTTTGAAAAGTGTGATGTTACTGCCCAATAACTTACATGGGGTTGACCAAACTTGCAGAAACATGTTTATTTCTGCTGAAAAACACGTTTTGACCCTTTCTGCACACTGGGGTTAAGGGCTGAGTGTGTGGGCACTTCTGAGCCTTGCTGTTATAAGTAGATTCAGTTGCCTGAAAAAACGCGTTTATTTCGGGCTGAAAAACACGTTTTGAAAAGTGTGATGTTACTGACCCATAACTTACATGGGGTTGACCAAACTTGCAGAAACATGTTTATTTCTGCTGAAAAACACGTTTTGACCCTTTCTGCACACTGGGGTTAAGGGCTGAGTGTGTGGGCACTTCTGAGCCTTGCTGTTACAAGTAGATTCAGTTGCCTGAAAAAACGCGTTTATTTCGGGCTGAAAAACACGTTTTGAAAAGTGTATTGTTACTGCCCCATAACTTACATGGGGTTGACCAAACTTGCAGAAACATGTTTATTTCTGCTGAAAAACACGTTTTGACACTTTCTGTACACTGGGGTTAAGGGCTGAGTGTGTGGGCTCTTCTGAGCCTTGCTATTACAAGGAGATTCAGTTGTCTGAAAAAACGCGTTTATTTCGGGCTGAAAAACACGTTTTGAAAAGTGTGATGTTACTGCCCCATAACTTACATGGGGTTGACCAAACTTGCAGAAACATGTTTATTTCTGCTGAAAAACACGTTTTGACACTTTCTGTACACTGGGGTTAAGGGCTGAGTGTGTGGGCACTTCTGAGCCTTGCTGTTACAAGTAGATTCAGTTGCCTGAAAAAACGCGTTTATTTCGGGCTGAAAAACACGTTTTGAAAAGTGTATTGTTACTGCCCCATAACTTACATGGGGTTGACCAAACTTGCAGAAACATGTTTATTTCTGCTGAAAAACACGTTTTGACACTTTCTGTACACTGGGGTTAAGGGCTGAGTGTGTGGGCTCTTCTGAGCCTTGCTATTACAAGGAGATTCAGTTGTCTGAAAAAACGCGTTTATTTCGGGCTGAAAAACACGTTTTGAAAAGTGTGATGTTACTGCCCAATAACTTACATGGGGTTGACCAAACTTGCAGAAACATGTTTATTTCTGCTGAAAAACACGTTTTGACCCTTTCTGCACACTGGGGTTAAGGGCTGAGTGTGTGGGCACTTCTGAGCCTTGCTGTTACAAGTAGATTCAGTTGCCTGAAAAAACGCGTTTATTTCGGGCTGAAAAACACGTTTTGAAAAGTGTGATGTTACTGACCCATAACTTACATGGGGTTGACCAAACTTGCAGAAACATGTTTATTTCTGCTGAAAAACACGTTTTGACCCTTTCTGCACACTGGGGTTAAGGGCTGAGTGTGTGGGCACTTCTGAGCCTTGCTTTTACAAGTAGATTCAGTTGCCTGAAAAAACGCGTTTATTTCGGGCTGAAAAACACGTTTTGAAAAGTGTGATGTTACTGACCCATAACTTACATGGGGTTGACCAAACTTGCAGAAACATGTTTATTTCTGCTGAAAAACACGTTTTGACCCTTTCTGCACACTGGGGTTAAGGGCTGAGTGTGTGGGCACTTCTGAGCCTTGCTGTTACAAGTAGATTCAGTTGCCTGAAAAAACGCGTTTATTTCGGGCTGAAAAACACGTTTTGAAAAGTGTGATGTTACTGACCCATAACTTACATGGGGTTGACCAAACTTGCAGAAACATGTTTATTTCTGCTGAAAAACACGTTTTGACCCTTTCTGCACACTGGGGTTAAGGGCTGAGTGTGTGGGCACTTCTTGAGCCTTGCTGTTACAAGTAGATTCAGTTGCCTGAAAAAACGCGTTTATTTCGGGCTGAAAAACACGTTTTGAAAAGTGTGATGTTACTGACCCATAACTTACATGGGGTTGACCAAACTTGCAGAAACATGCTTATTTCTGCTGAAAAACACGTTTTGACCCTTTCTGCACACTGGGGTTAAGGGCTGAGTGTGTGGGCACTTCTGAGCCTTGCTGTTACAAGTAGATTCAGTTGCCTGAAAAAACGCGTTTATTTCGGGCTGAAAAACACGTTTTGAAAAGTGTGATGTTACTGACCCATAACTTACATGGGGTTGACCAAACTTGCAGAAACATGTTTATTTCTGCTGAAAAACACGTTTTGACCCTTTCTGCACACTGGGGTTAAGGGCTGAGTGTGTGGGCAATTCTGAGCCTTGCTGTTACAAGTAGATTCAGTTGCCTGAAAAAACGCGTTTATTTCGGGCTGAAAAACACGTTTTGAAAAGTGTATTGTTACTGCCCCATAACTTACATGGGGTTGACCAAACTTGCAGAAACATGTTTATTTCTGCTGAAAAACACGTTTTGACACTTTCTGTACACTGGGGTTAAGGGCTGAGTGTGTGGGCTCTTCTGAGCCTTGCTATTACAAGGAGATTCAGTTGTCTGAAAAAACGCGTTTATTTCGGGCTGAAAAACACGTTTTGAAAAGTGTGATGTTACTGCCCCATAACTTACATGGGGTTGACCAAACTTGCAGAAACATGTTTATTTCTGCTGAAAAACACGTTTTGACACTTTCTGTGCACTGGGGTTAAGGGCTGAGTGTGTGGGCACTTCTGAGCCTTGCTGTTACAAGTAGATTCAGTTGCCTGAAAAAACGCGTTTATTTCGGGCTGAAAAACACGTTTTGAAAAGTGTATTGTTACTGCCCCATAACTTACATGGGGTTGACCAAACTTGCAGAAACATGTTTATTTCTGCTGAAAAACACGTTTTGACACTTTCTGTACACTGGGGTTAAGGGCTGAGTGTGTGGGCTCTTCTGAGCCTTGCTATTACAAGGAGATTCAGTTGTCTGAAAAAACGCGTTTATTTCGGGCTGAAAAACACGTTTTGAAAAGTGTGATGTTACTGCCCAATAACTTACATGGGGTTGACCAAACTTGCAGAAACATGTTTATTTCTGCTGAAAAACACGTTTTGACCCTTTCTGCACACTGGGGTTAAGGGCTGAGTGTGTGGGCACTTCTGAGCCTTGCTGTTACAAGTAGATTCAGTTGCCTGAAAAAACGCGTTTATTTCGGGCTGAAAAACACGTTTTGAAAAGTGTGATGTTACTGACCCATAACTTACATGGGGTTGACCAAACTTGCAGAAACATGTTTATTTCTGCTGAAAAACACGTTTTGACCCTTTCTGCACACTGGGGTTAAGGGCTGAGTGTGTGGGCACTTCTGAGCCTTGCTTTTACAAGTAGATTCAGTTGCCTGAAAAAACGCGTTTATTTCGGGCTGAAAAACACGTTTTGAAAAGTGTATTGTTACTGCCCCATAACTTACATGGGGTTGACCAAACTTGCAGAAACATGTTTATTTCTGCTGAAAAACACGTTTTGACCCTTTCTGCACACTGGGGTTAAGGGCTGAGTGTGTGGGCACTTCTGAGCCTTGCTGTTACAAGTAGATTCAGTTGCCTGAAAAAACGCGTTTATTTCGGGCTGAAAAACACGTTTTGAAAAGTGTGATGTTACTGACCCATAACTTAAATGGGGTTGACCAAACTTGCAGAAACATGTTTATTTCTGCTGAAAAACACGTTTTGACCCTTTCTGCACACTGGGGTTAAGGGCTGAGTGTGTGGGCACTTCTGAGCCTTGCTTTTACAAGTAGATTCAGTTGCCTGAAAAAACGCGTTTATTTCGGGCTGAAAAACACGTTTTGAAAAGTGTGATGTTACTGACCCATAACTTACATGGGGTTGACCAAACATGCAGAAACATGTTTATTTCTGCTGAAAAACACGTTTTGACCCTTTCTGCACACTGGGGTTAAGGGCTGAGTGTGTGGGCACTTCTGAGCCTTGCTGTTACAAGTAGATTCAGTTGCCTGAAAAAACGCGTTTATTTCGGGCTGAAAAACACGTTTTGAAAAGTGTGATGTTACTGACCCATAACTTACATGGGGTTGACCAAACTTGCAGAAACATGTTTATTTCTGCTGAAAAACACGTTTTGACACTTTCTGTACACTGGGGTTAAGGGCTGAGTGTGTGGGCTCTTCTGAGCCTTGCTATTACAAGGAGATTCAGTTGTCTGAAAAAACGCGTTTATTTCGGGCTGAAAAACACGTTTTGAAAAGTGTGATGTTACTGCCCCATAACTTACATGGGGTTGACCAAACTTGCAGAAACATGTTTATTTCTGCTGAAAAACAGGTTTTGACCCTTTCTGCACACTGGGGTTAAGGGCTGAGTGTGTGGGCACTTCTGAGCCTTGCTGTTACAAGTAGATTCAGTTGCCTGAAAAAACGCGTTTATTTCGGGCTGAAAAACACGTTTTGAAAAGTGTGATGTTACTGCCCAATAACTTACATGGGGTTGACCAAACTTGCAGAAACATGTTTATTTCTGCTGAAAAACACGTTTTGACCCTTTCTGCACACTGGGGTTAAGGGCTGAGTGTGTGGGCACTTCTGAGCCTTGCTGTTATAAGTAGATTCAGTTGCCTGAAAAAACGCGTTTATTTCGGGCTGAAAAACACGTTTTGAAAAGTGTGATGTTACTGACCCATAACTTACATGGGGTTGACCAAACTTGCAGAAACATGTTTATTTCTGCTGAAAAACACGTTTTGACCCTTTCTGCACACTGGGGTTAAGGGCTGAGTGTGTGGGCACTTCTGAGCCTTGCTGTTACAAGTAGATTCAGTTGCCTGAAAAAACGCGTTTATTTCGGGCTGAAAAACACGTTTTGAAAAGTGTATTGTTACTGCCCCATAACTTACATGGGGTTGACCAAACTTGCAGAAACATGTTTATTTCTGCTGAAAAACACGTTTTGACACTTTCTGTACACTGGGGTTAAGGGCTGAGTGTGTGGGCTCTTCTGAGCCTTGCTATTACAAGGAGATTCAGTTGTCTGAAAAAACGCGTTTATTTCGGGCTGAAAAACACGTTTTGAAAAGTGTGATGTTACTGCCCCATAACTTACATGGGGTTGACCAAACTTGCAGAAACATGTTTATTTCTGCTGAAAAACACGTTTTGACACTTTCTGTACACTGGGGTTAAGGGCTGAGTGTGTGGGCACTTCTGAGCCTTGCTGTTACAAGTAGATTCAGTTGCCTGAAAAAACGCGTTTATTTCGGGCTGAAAAACACGTTTTGAAAAGTGTATTGTTACTGCCCCATAACTTACATGGGGTTGACCAAACTTGCAGAAACATGTTTATTTCTGCTGAAAAACACGTTTTGACACTTTCTGTACACTGGGGTTAAGGGCTGAGTGTGTGGGCTCTTCTGAGCCTTGCTATTACAAGGAGATTCAGTTGTCTGAAAAAACGCGTTTATTTCGGGCTGAAAAACACGTTTTGAAAAGTGTGATGTTACTGCCCAATAACTTACATGGGGTTGACCAAACTTGCAGAAACATGTTTATTTCTGCTGAAAAACACGTTTTGACCCTTTCTGCACACTGGGGTTAAGGGCTGAGTGTGTGGGCACTTCTGAGCCTTGCTGTTACAAGTAGATTCAGTTGCCTGAAAAAACGCGTTTATTTCGGGCTGAAAAACACGTTTTGAAAAGTGTGATGTTACTGACCCATAACTTACATGGGGTTGACCAAACTTGCAGAAACATGTTTATTTCTGCTGAAAAACACGTTTTGACCCTTTCTGCACACTGGGGTTAAGGGCTGAGTGTGTGGGCACTTCTGAGCCTTGCTTTTACAAGTAGATTCAGTTGCCTGAAAAAACGCGTTTATTTCGGGCTGAAAAACACGTTTTGAAAAGTGTGATGTTACTGACCCATAACTTACATGGGGTTGACCAAACTTGCAGAAACATGTTTATTTCTGCTGAAAAACACGTTTTGACCCTTTCTGCACACTGGGGTTAAGGGCTGAGTGTGTGGGCACTTCTGAGCCTTGCTGTTACAAGTAGATTCAGTTGCCTGAAAAAACGCGTTTATTTCGGGCTGAAAAACACGTTTTGAAAAGTGTGATGTTACTGACCCATAACTTACATGGGGTTGACCAAACTTGCAGAAACATGTTTATTTCTGCTGAAAAACACGTTTTGACCCTTTCTGCACACTGGGGTTAAGGGCTGAGTGTGTGGGCACTTCTGAGCCTTGCTTTTACAAGTAGATTCAGTTGCCTGAAAAAACGCGTTTATTTCGGGCTGAAAAACACGTTTTGAAAAGTGTGATGTTACTGACCCATAACTTACATGGGGTTGACCAAACTTGCAGAAACATGCTTATTTCTGCTGAAAAACACGTTTTGACCCTTTCTGCACACTGGGGTTAAGGGCTGAGTGTGTGGGCACTTCTGAGCCTTGCTGTTACAAGTAGATTCAGTTGCCTGAAAAAACGCGTTTATTTCGGGCTGAAAAACACGTTTTGAAAAGTGTGATGTTACTGACCCATAACTTACATGGGGTTGACCAAACTTGCAGAAACATGTTTATTTCTGCTGAAAAACACGTTTTGACCCTTTCTGCACACTGGGGTTAAGGGCTGAGTGTGTGGGCAATTCTGAGCCTTGCTGTTACAAGTAGATTCAGTTGCCTGAAAAAACGCGTTTATTTCGGGCTGAAAAACACGTTTTGAAAAGTGTATTGTTACTGCCCCATAACTTACATGGGGTTGACCAAACTTGCAGAAACATGTTTATTTCTGCTGAAAAACACGTTTTGACACTTTCTGTACACTGGGGTTAAGGGCTGAGTGTGTGGGCTCTTCTGAGCCTTGCTATTACAAGGAGATTCAGTTGTCTGAAAAAACGCGTTTATTTCGGGCTGAAAAACACGTTTTGAAAAGTGTGATGTTACTGCCCCATAACTTACATGGGGTTGACCAAACTTGCAGAAACATGTTTATTTCTGCTGAAAAACACGTTTTGACACTTTCTGTGCACTGGGGTTAAGGGCTGAGTGTGTGGGCACTTCTGAGCCTTGCTGTTACAAGTAGATTCAGTTGCCTGAAAAAACGCGTTTATTTCGGGCTGAAAAACACGTTTTGAAAAGTGTATTGTTACTGCCCCATAACTTACATGGGGTTGACCAAACTTGCAGAAACATGTTTATTTCTGCTGAAAAACACGTTTTGACACTTTCTGTACACTGGGGTTAAGGGCTGAGTGTGTGGGCTCTTCTGAGCCTTGCTATTACAAGGAGATTCAGTTGTCTGAAAAAACGCGTTTATTTCGGGCTGAAAAACACGTTTTGAAAAGTGTGATGTTACTGCCCAATAACTTACATGGGGTTGACCAAACTTGCAGAAACATGTTTATTTCTGCTGAAAAACACGTTTTGACCCTTTCTGCACACTGGGGTTAAGGGCTGAGTGTGTGGGCACTTCTGAGCCTTGCTGTTACAAGTAGATTCAGTTGCCTGAAAAAACGCGTTTATTTCGGGCTGAAAAACACGTTTTGAAAAGTGTGATGTTACTGACCCATAACTTACATGGGGTTGACCAAACTTGCAGAAACATGTTTATTTCTGCTGAAAAACACGTTTTGACCCTTTCTGCACACTGGGGTTAAGGGCTGAGTGTGTGGGCACTTCTGAGCCTTGCTTTTACAAGTAGATTCAGTTGCCTGAAAAAACGCGTTTATTTCGGGCTGAAAAACACGTTTTGAAAAGTGTGATGTTACTGACCCATAACTTACATGGGGTTGACCAAACTTGCAGAAACATGTTTATTTCTGCTGAAAAACACGTTTTGACCCTTTCTGCACACTGGGGTTAAGGGCTGAGTGTGTGGGCACTTCTGAGCCTTGCTGTTACAAGTAGATTCAGTTGCCTGAAAAAACGCGTTTATTTCGGGCTGAAAAACACGTTTTGAAAAGTGTATTGTTACTGCCCCATAACTTACATGGGGTTGACCAAACTTGCAGAAACATGTTTATTTCTGCTGAAAAACACGTTTTGACCCTTTCTGCACACTGGGGTTAAGGGCTGAGTGTGTGGGCACTTCTGAGCCTTGCTTTTACAAGTAGATTCAGTTGCCTGAAAAAACGCGTTTATTTCGGCTGAAAAACACGTTTTGAAAGTGTGATGTTACTGACCCATAACTTACATGGGGTTGACCAAACTTGCAGAAACATGTTTATTTCTGCTGAAAAACACGTTTTGACCCTTTCTGCACACTGGGGTTAAGGGCTGAGTGTGTGGGCACTTCTGAGCCTTGCTGTTACAAGTAGATTCAGTTGCCTGAAAAAACGCGTTTATTTCGGGCTGAAAAACACGTTTTGAAAAGTGTATTGTTACTGCCCCATAACTTACATGGGGTTGACCAAACTTGCAGAAACATGTTTATTTCTGCTGAAAAACACGTTTTGACACTTTCTGTACACTGGGGTTAAGGGCTGAGTGTGTGGGCTCTTCTGAGCCTTGCTATTACAAGGAGATTCAGTTGTCTGAAAAAACGCGTTTATTTCGGGCTGAAAAACACGTTTTGAAAAGTGTGATGTTACTGCCCCATAACTTACATGGGGTTGACCAAACTTGCAGAAACATGTTTATTTCTGCTGAAAAACAGGTTTTGACCCTTTCTGCACACTGGGTTAAGGGCTGAGTGTGTGGGCACTTCTGAGCCTTGCTGTTACAAGTAGATTCAGTTGCCTGAAAAAACGCGTTTATTTCGGGCTGAAAAACACGTTTTGAAAAGTGTGATGTTACTGCCCAATAACTTACATGGGGTTGACCAAACTTGCAGAAACATGTTTATTTCTGCTGAAAAACACGTTTTGACCCTTTCTGCACACTGGGGTTAAGGGCTGAGTGTGTGGGCACTTCTGAGCCTTGCTGTTATAAGTAGATTCAGTTGCCTGAAAAAACGCGTTTATTTCGGGCTGAAAAACACGTTTTGAAAAGTGTGATGTTACTGACCCATAACTTACATGGGGTTGACCAAACTTGCAGAAACATGTTTATTTCTGCTGAAAAACACGTTTTGACCCTTTCTGCACACTGGGGTTAAGGGCTGAGTGTGTGGGCACTTCTGAGCCTTGCTGTTACAAGTAGATTCAGTTGCCTGAAAAAACGCGTTTATTTCGGGCTGAAAAACACGTTTTGAAAAGTGTATTGTTACTGCCCCATAACTTACATGGGGTTGACCAAACTTGCAGAAACATGTTTATTTCTGCTGAAAAACACGTTTTGACACTTTCTGTACACTGGGGTTAAGGGCTGAGTGTGTGGGCTCTTCTGAGCCTTGCTATTACAAGGAGATTCAGTTGTCTGAAAAAACGCGTTTATTTCGGGCTGAAAAACACGTTTTGAAAAGTGTGATGTTACTGCCCCATAACTTACATGGGGTTGACCAAACTTGCAGAAACATGTTTATTTCTGCTGAAAAACACGTTTTGACACTTTCTGTACACTGGGGTTAAGGGCTGAGTGTGTGGGCACTTCTGAGCCTTGCTGTTACAAGTAGATTCAGTTGCCTGAAAAAACGCGTTTATTTCGGGCTGAAAAACACGTTTTGAAAAGTGTATTGTTACTGCCCCATAACTTACATGGGGTTGACCAAACTTGCAGAAACATGTTTATTTCTGCTGAAAAACACGTTTTGACACTTTCTGTACACTGGGGTTAAGGGCTGAGTGTGTGGGCTCTTCTGAGCCTTGCTATTACAAGGAGATTCAGTTGTCTGAAAAAACGCGTTTATTTCGGGCTGAAAAACACGTTTTGAAAAGTGTGATGTTACTGCCCAATAACTTACATGGGGTTGACCAAACTTGCAGAAACATGTTTATTTCTGCTGAAAAACACGTTTTGACCCTTTCTGCACACTGGGGTTAAGGGCTGAGTGTGTGGGCACTTCTGAGCCTTGCTGTTACAAGTAGATTCAGTTGCCTGAAAAAACGCGTTTATTTCGGGCTGAAAAACACGTTTTGAAAAGTGTGATGTTACTGACCCATAACTTACATGGGGTTGACCAAACTTGCAGAAACATGTTTATTTCTGCTGAAAAACACGTTTTGACCCTTTCTGCACACTGGGGTTAAGGGCTGAGTGTGTGGGCACTTCTGAGCCTTGCTTTTACAAGTAGATTCAGTTGCCTGAAAAAACGCGTTTATTTCGGGCTGAAAAACACGTTTTGAAAAGTGTGATGTTACTGACCCATAACTTACATGGGGTTGACCAAACTTGCAGAAACATGTTTATTTCTGCTGAAAAACACGTTTTGACCCTTTCTGCACACTGGGGTTAAGGGCTGAGTGTGTGGGCACTTCTGAGCCTTGCTGTTACAAGTAGATTCAGTTGCCTGAAAAAACGCGTTTATTTCGGGCTGAAAAACACGTTTTGAAAAGTGTGATGTTACTGACCCATAACTTACATGGGGTTGACCAAACTTGCAGAAACATGTTTATTTCTGCTGAAAAACACGTTTTGACCCTTTCTGCACACTGGGGTTAAGGGCTGAGTGTGTGGGCACTTCTGAGCCTTGCTGTTACAAGTAGATTCAGTTGCCTGAAAAAACGCGTTTATTTCGGGCTGAAAAACACGTTTTGAAAAGTGTATTGTTACTGCCCCATAACTTACATGGGGTTGACCAAACTTGCAGAAACATGTTTATTTCTGCTGAAAAACACGTTTTGACACTTTCTGTACACTGGGGTTAAGGGCTGAGTGTGTGGGCTCTTCTGAGCCTTGCTATTACAAGGAGATTCAGTTGTCTGAAAAAACGCGTTTATTTCGGGCTGAAAAACACGTTTTGAAAAGTGTGATGTTACTGCCCCATAACTTACATGGGGTTGACCAAACTTGCAGAAACATGTTTATTTCTGCTGAAAAACAGGTTTTGACCCTTTCTGCACACTGGGGTTAAGGGCTGAGTGTGTGGGCACTTCTGAGCCTTGCTGTTACAAGTAGATTCAGTTGCCTGAAAAAACGCGTTTATTTCGGGCTGAAAAACACGTTTTGAAAAGTGTGATGTTACTGCCCAATAACTTACATGGGGTTGACCAAACTTGCAGAAACATGTTTATTTCTGCTGAAAAACACGTTTTGACCCTTTCTGCACACTGGGGTTAAGGGCTGAGTGTGTGGGCACTTCTGAGCCTTGCTGTTATAAGTAGATTCAGTTGCCTGAAAAAACGCGTTTATTTCGGGCTGAAAAACACGTTTTGAAAAGTGTGATGTTACTGACCCATAACTTACATGGGGTTGACCAAACTTGCAGAAACATGTTTATTTCTGCTGAAAAACACGTTTTGACCCTTTCTGCACACTGGGGTTAAGGGCTGAGTGTGTGGGCACTTCTGAGCCTTGCTGTTACAAGTAGATTCAGTTGCCTGAAAAAACGCGTTTATTTCGGGCTGAAAAACACGTTTTGAAAAGT